>NC_091121.1:146209532-146304532 GCF_040183065.1 Periplaneta americana | reverse complement strand
TCCTTAAAACTAAAGAAGAAAGGTATTTTACTAACTACAAATTAGCGTAAATGAAAATATTGAGATTAGGACACATTGTTATATGACTTTTTTGCTCAGAATATCTTCGTAAATAAGCTCTGTAAATGATGATACATCCTCGTAAACCACCCTGCATATACGTATATTATACATAAAATCATACATACATACATACATACATACATACATACATACATACATACATACATACATACATACATACATAGTGTCCTGCCGAAGTGGCAGATCTTTCACTGCAATCCCAGCATTCTCCAATATTTCCTATTTTCCACCTTTGTCTTCGTCTCTTCATATGATCCATATATCTTAATATCGTCTATCACCTGATATCTTCTTCTACCCCGAACTCTTCTCCCGTTCACCATTTCTTCCAGTGCGTCCTTCAGTAGGCAGTTTCTTCTCAGCCAATTACCAAACCAAGTCCTTTTTCTCTTTCTGATCAGTTTCAGCATCATTCTTTCTTCATTAACTCTTTCCAAAACAACTTCATTTCTTATTCTGTCTGTCCATTTCACACGCTCCATCCTTCTAGTCGCTTCTCTTCACTTCGTCATAATGTTCAGATTTCTGCACCATATAATGCCACACTTCACATATAGCACTTCACTAGTCTCTTTCTTATTTCTTTCTCCAGAGGTCCGCAGAAGATGCTTCTTTCTCTATTAAAAGCTTCCTTTGCCATTTTTATCCTCCTTTTGATTTCCTGGCAGCAGCTCATGTTACTGCTCGTAGTACACTCGAAGTTTTGAAGCTGTCTAAGTTTATATTCTTCATTTTTCTTTCGACAACCATGTTTTGATGGCGCGGTGAATATCTAATCACTGCATAAACCAACACATTACTGCACTGTACAGAATGAAATGTGGATCACGACTGATATACCCGCAGTTCAAGATAGCTCGGAGAGAAATGCAGATGAAATGTCGTGAGTTCACGAAGGATATGCCAGTATTTTTCAGGGGATCATGCTGGTAAGCGGCCGACTTTCGAACCGATATTTTTAAAACTAATCTCACTGTATTAAAGCGTATATTTTTAGTGGGAATGTGAAACTGGGAAACTAATGTCGAAATTTTACCGCAGGTATAGCAATAGTGTCTGAATGAAAAAGTTACAAAACATAATTACCGAGCATTTCTCGCACACGTAAAGTTACAATCTACTCGTCATCACCAACGTTTATCATTCTACTCCGTGTAAAATAACTTTCAATTTACGGGTCTGCAGTTCAAGAACAATACTCCCAACGGCCAGACTCTAAGAAACCAGGAAGCTCTTAAAGGAAAAAAAAAATATGTAAATCGTACCCATTCAATCAAGAAAAAAACAAGTGTATCAACATAAACATGATTTCATATTGAAATCTGTGAAAATAATGAAAAGTACATAAGAATACTTCCTTCCAACACTATTATTCGTAGAGGCCGGTTGTTAACAGTTAAAATAGACAGGCAAAAAAAGGCAATAAAAACGTAAAAAAGACACAATTTTTTAAAAAGGAATTATAAATTTAAAAAAGGCATAATATATTTTAGCAATAAATGTAAATTATATCAACGTAACTCATATTTTTACTTCGTAGTTGACACATGTTGACTTATAAAATACTTTTTTTTTTTTTTTTTTCGTGATTAACTTTCTTTTCAGCAAACCTTACATAACAAAACTGTTCCATCGGTTGAAAACATATGGGCTCCAAATTCACTCATATAAGCATGAAGTTTACTTTTCATTGGTTTACTGAATTTAGCGATCTCATACCTTATCACCCGACAATAGCTGGCTGTTCCTCACTCAAATTTCTTTCTCCTACAATAATAAACATGTATTGCACAAAATTCTAACAGTATGAAAGCAAACAATTGGAAATGCTACGTGACAACTTCTATGAGAACGAGCTTAATATTTAAAATTATAAAGCTGATTGTTGGTACCGTGAAGACATGAAAATATTATATTTGTAACTGTGTATTGTCGATCATTATTCATATTACACCAATAGTATTAAAGGACGATTATTAGCAGATTAAGCACCGAAATAGTTAGTAAAGTTAGTCATTGTTTCAAATATTTAATTTTCATACACATTACATTACATTACAAATAATTAGAAAATTACAATTAAACAAGAAATGTTGCTTTAAAAAGACAAAACAAGGCATTTACTAGTAAGAAACACCTTGAAAAGACAAAATAGGCAAATTAAAAATTGGCTCTATCACTTTGATTACTTCAAATCACAAGTTTATCTATGCAAATGATGATTTACTTCCACACAGTAAAAAAGGCATTTTGTCAAACATCCGGTTTCTAATTAGTAGAAATGCTTTGATATTTGTATAAGTGGGTCAGATAAAGAATAAGCGCGACTTGTTTCGAAACGAACCATTGATGTCAGCCGGACAGAGGCGCTACGCAGTGCAGTACACAGAAAGGTCACTTTTTGCATGTAGTGTCGATAGATTCGGTTATTGGAGCGTGCGTAACTTAAAAACCTCCAACCAGGAGATTAATCGTTAAAGGAATATGCTTACTATTGCGTCATCTATTGGAGCGACGTAGATAGATCAGCGGTGACCAAAGCGGGTGTCGTGATTGCAACGTGTAATCACAGAAATTCAAACGGGTACGAGGAGTTTCCTGCATATTGTTATGTGTTTCATTCATGTAATGAACAGTGGCGTAGCGTCAATGTAAGGTAAAAAGCTCAGCTTCCCCAGTTAATAATAATTTCATAATAAACCTGCAGTCTATGGACAAAATTATTTATTAATTTTAATAGAATTTATATTTACGCGTTAAATATTTTGATGCGACAGCTCAGGATGATTTGTGATGCAGCAGTAAACTAGAAGCCTGCACACGCCAGCTTCCAAGCAGACCGGTTTCTTGCACTCATTCTTCTGTGTAACGCACCCCGCAGATTTTCCATCCCTTTCTAACTAAACTACCCTGGTCGCAAGGCTAGCAAGAAGCTAACTTTGACATTGAAAATAAGTAGTTTCCGAGTTATCCCTTTTTGTCAGTTGTGTTCAGTTGAAGTGTTAGTGTGCATTGTGGCTGATATAATAAATAATGACTGAAATAACAATTCCTGACACCAATTTACTTGAATTTTTTATGACTATTCTATTATCAAGACTGACTTACGAACGAAAGTGTGATCTAAAAAACAAATGACCGACTCCCCTGCTGTCAATGAAGGGCACAACCAAAATACAGATGCATACTTACGTAATGATACTAATACCGTATCTATTGACCGTTAATATTGTGATTCCTCTAACTATGACAGGAAGTGAGCTAGTGTTATACGTATACGTGTCTATTTGTTAGAGATATGTGTAAACCGTGAAATCATATTTTACTACGTACCATTTGAGGTCATGCCTTATTGGTGTTACTTACGAGGTTCCAACCAATCTTCGACTGCTGACTTTAAATTGACTACTATTTATTTTGAGACTATATTTTTGTAATACGTTTTCTGATATTGCATGAAAGACAACTTGAATTAGCTTCCCCTGCTCAAAATTTCATGCTACGCTACTGGTAATGAAGGCAAGCAGTGGCGGTATCATTTCGTTCTACAAACTCTGTCTCTACAAGCACTAAGATGTGGTTTCGTAAAAAATGAGAACTTTTTTGTTTGTTAAATCACTGTAAAATCGAAAATAATGATAATTTTACTCAAAATCAATGGATACCACCCAAAGTATGGCCAAATTGAATCACATATGGTACAAGAATTACACGAAATATTATGTAAACATCATTTTTAGAACTTCAAATCATTACCGTGGTATTAGTTCAATACAAAGTGGTTAATTCCATCAAAGGAAGGGATTACAAAGGAGGGTATTTTCATCAAAATTTGTGAAGGTATGGGTTCGTTGTATGGAAATACTCTTTATCACGCGGAAGATGGCTTTCTTGGGGTAACGTGTTGGAAAGAGTTTTTCAGTTAAGAACAGAACTTCTAATATAGCCTACCTGACTTTTAATATACAAGATGAGAGATCGGAACATATTGAAATCTATTTTCCAATTAATCAATGTGATCCCAAAACTCATTTGGTCATTTGTACATATATTATATATGATTTATTTTTCTATCACATTTTAAGCTTCTTTTCTTCCGAAACAACGCCAATCCTAGTCTAAAATTTTGTGTTATTGTGTATATCACTTGAAAACACGCTCAGTCCGTAGACTGGTGGATAAAAAATGGACTGAACGCGTTTTGAATAATAGTTTTCAAGGCCAAGATGTTAACATTATAACAGCCACAGATAAAATTAACGGGTTAATTAATGCTGAGTCGAGATTTGAGAAGCACTTTCTGAAAAACAGGCACATTAATCCCATCAATTATTTTTATGAGTACTTTATAGGTCCTAAAAACTGAAACATTTTTTTCTTATGTTAAATATTGTTTATGTTTCTAAATACAAAATAAATATTAACAAGAAACATTTTGACTTATTTTGTAAATCATCTCGCAACCCCTCTCAACCCGTTACAAGACCCCCCTGGGGGGTCGCGACCCACACTTTGTGAACCGCTGTCTTACACTAATAACAAACAAATATTTCTGAAAATGACTTTTTCACTGGAATTTCCACTTTGCCCGGGATGGCTGTACTACTAATTCCATCACCAATAAAGCCACCGGCGTAGCTCAGTCAGCTGAGGCATTTGCCTTTTGATCCGGAGTTGCGCTCGGGCATGGTTTCTATTCTTGCTTGGGCTGGTTACCTGGTTCAGTTTCTCAGATGTTTTCCCCAACCGTAAAGCAAATATTAGGTAATCTATTACGAATCCTCGCCTCTCTCCAAATACTATCTCGCTATCACTAATCCCATTGACGTTAAATAACCTAGTAGTTGATATAGTGTCGTTAAATAATACACTAAAAACAATCTCACCTCTCTCCAAATACTATCTCGCTATCACTAATCCCATTGACGTTAAATAACCTAGTAGTTTATATAGTGTCGTTAAATAATACATTAAAAACAATCACCGATATCCAGCTTAGTGCTTGTTTCGTCTTCGCGTTTGTCAAATATTCACAAGTAACGAAATTTCTCGGTGATGAGGTCAACATGGCACAAGACCTTCATTTAAGATATGCATAACCACCGGTGTAGCTCAGACAGTAGCGCATTTGTCTGCTGATTCGAGTCTCGGCTCGGGAATGGGTTCGATTTTCGCTTGAGCTAAATGATTAAATTTTTTAAGGTTTCTCCAGAATCGTTGGTCTCACCTCGTCAAATACTATCACCAATTCCATCAACGCTAAATAACGTGGTGGTTCATACAGCGTCGTTAAATAGTCTACCAGAAAAGAAAATGAGAGAGAAAGACAAGGTAATGAATTTGTTACCAGAAACTATTAAAACTCTGGTAAAGTGGGACTTTACATTCTTCTTAAAAATTATAGTTTAATAGGAAAATTATCGATGCATTTTCGTCAAAAAATGTACATGATGTTTTCATACCTCAATTACGTCCTGGACTCGTATGTTGAAACACAGTAGATTGCGGTGAATGCTGACTTTCGTGGTTCGAATCCTGCCTGAGGATATTTTTTTTTTTTGTTTCTTATTCAAATTTATTCCCAATACTTTTCGAATGCAGCGATATTTTACTACTTAATTAACTTATTATACCTAGAACATGAATTTTACCGGCAATCGAAAAGTATTGGGAATAAATTTGAATAAGGAAAAAAAAACCATGTATTGTGGGTCCCTATCACCACGGCATGGCGCGTCCTCAGGTTGCGGATAGAGGAGACGGCCTCCAGATATGGAAGGTAGCTGCGAATATATTGAATAAGCAGTCGTGGACAGCCGATAAGGGGTGGTCCTCCAGCTTTGGGGTTGGGCGAAGGGCTAACAACCCATCACCGTAAAAAACAGCTTGTTACGAATTCCTACAGTAAGCCTCGGAATAGGACTGATTCTCTGGCACGACCACAGCAAAGGAATAAGGTTTTGAGATTTGGCACTTGGAACGTAACTAGTCTTTATAGAACAGGAGGGGTAACATTAGTAGCTAAAGAACTAGCTAGATATAGAATAGACTTCGTGGGAGTACAAGAGGTTAGGTTAGATGGGAATGGCATATCACAAATAGGAGATTACTTGTTGTATTATGGGGAAGGAAACAATAATCACCAATTAGGAACAGGATTCTTTGTTCATAAAAGAATAAAATCAGCAGTAAAAAAGGTCGAATTTATCAGTGACAGGTTATCATATTTAGTACTTAAGGGTAGATGGTGCGACATCATAGTTATAAATGCTCACGCCACGCCCCTACAGAAGAGAAAGACGACCATATAAAGAATAGCTTCTATGAGGAATTGGAACATACTTTTGATCATTTCCCTAGATATCACATGAAAATTTTATTGGGGGATTTCAATGCTAAAGTAGGACGGGAGGATATTTTTAGACCAACTATTGGAAAAGAGAGCCTACACGCAACTAGTAGTGACAATGGAGTTAGATTAGTCAACTTTGCCACATCGAAAAATTTAATTGTCAAAAGTACAACATTCCCCCATAAGGATATACATAAATATACTTGGACTTCTCCAGATGGATTGACACACAACCAAATAGATCACATCTTGATAGATAAACGGAGACATACTAGTATAGTAGATATTCGAACTTTCAGGGGTGCAGACTGTAATTCTGACCATTATTTGGTGATTGGAGAATTAAGAGAAAGATTATCACTAGCCAAGCGAGTAGAGCAACAAGTTAATATTACTAAATTCAATATTTTGAAATTAAAGGACGAGGAAGCTAAGCAAAATTATCAGGTCGAAATTTCGAATAGGTTTGCCACTTTAGAAAGTTCCGACGAAGTTGAGAAAGAATTAGATGTTAATAGCGTGTGGGAAAATATCAGAGATAGTATCAAAATTGCAGCTGAGCAGAGCATAGGTTATTATGAAACTAAGAAAAAGAAACCGTGGTTTGATGAAGATTGTTGCATGGTAATAGAAAGAAAGAAACAGGCAAAATTGAAATTCTTACAGGATCCAGTCGAGGAGAAGAGAGATAATTATTTCAATGAAAGACGGGAAGCAAGTCGTACACTAAGGAATAAAAAGAGAGGTTACTTGAAGGAAAAACTGAATGAGGTAGAAACAAATAGTAAGAATAAAAACATTCGAGATTTATATAAGGGTATAAAGGAAATTTAGAAAGAACGGATATCAGCCAAGGGTAAACGTGATCAAGGATGAGAATGGTGACTTACTTGCAGACTCTCCATCAATCCTAAACAGATGGAAAAACTATTTTGCGCAACTACTAAATGTACATAGGCCAAATAGAAATGATCGGGACGAAATTGAAATACAAACTGCTGAGCCATTTATACCCGAACCCACGCTTTCAGAAGTCGAAATTTCGATAGAAAATCTGAAAAAGTACAAGTCTCCAGGTATCGATCAAATTCCGGCAGATTTAATACAAGAGGGCGGAAGCGCATTATATAGCGAAATTTATAAACTTGTACTTGCTATTTGGGAAAAGGAAATTGTACCAGAACAATGGAAGGAGTCCATAATTGTACCTATTTTTAAAAAGGGGGACAAAACCAACTGTGGTAACTTTCGAGGAATATCACTTTTGTTGACGTCGTACAAAATTTTGTCCAATATTCTTTTGAGAAGATTAACTCCGTACGTAGATGAAATTATTGGGGATCATCAGTGCGGTTTTCGGCGTAATAGATCGACTATTGATCAGATTTTTTGTATTCGACAGATAATGGAGTAAAAATGGGAGTATAAGGGTACAGTACATCAGTTATTCATAGATTTCAAAAAGGCATATGACTCGGTTAAGAGGGAAGTATTATATGATATTCTTATTGAATTTGGTATTCCCAAGAAACTAGTTCGATTAATTAAAATGTGTCTCAGTGAAACATACAGCAGAGTCCGTATAGGTCAGTTTCTATCTGATGCTTTTCCAATTCACTGCGGGCTAAAGCAGGGAGATGCACTATCACCTTTACTTTTTAACTTCGCGCTAGAATATGCCATTAGGAAAGTTCAGGATAACAGGCAGGGTTTGGAATTGAACGGGTTACATCAGCTTCTTGTCTATGCGGATGACGTGAATATATTAGGAGAAAATACACAAACGATTAGGGAAAACACGGAAATTTTATTTGAAGCAAGTAGAGCGATCGGTTTGGAAGTAAATCCCGAAAAGACAAAGTATATGATTATGTCTCGTGACCAGAATATTGTACGAAATGGAAATATAAAAATTGGAGATTTATCCTTCGAAGAGGTGGAAAAATTCAAATATCTTGGAGCAACAGTAACAAATATAAATGACACTCGGGAGGAAATTAAACGCAGAATAAATATGGGAAATGCGTGTTATTATTCGGTTGAGAAGCTCTTATCATCCAGTCTGCTGTCCAAAAATCTGAAAGTTAGAATTTATAAAACAGTTATATTACCGGTTCTTCTGTATGGTTGTGAAACTTGGACTCTCACTCTGAGAGAGGAACATAGGTTCAGGGTGTTTGAGAATAAGGTGCTTAGGAAAATATTTGGGGCTAAGCGGGATGAAGTTACAGGAGAATGGAGAAAGTTACACAACACAGAACTGCACGCATTGTATTCTTCACCTGACATAATTAGGAACATTAAATCCAGACGTTTGAGATGGGCAGGGCATGTAGCACGTGTGGGCGAATCCAGAAATGCATATAGAGTGTTAGTTGGGAGACCGGAGGGAAAAAGACCTTTAGGGAGGCCGAGACGTAGATGGGAGGATAATATTAAAATGGATTTGAGGGAGGTGGGGTATGATGATAGAGACTGGATTAATCTTGCAGAGGATAGGGACCGCTGGCGGGCTTATGTGAGGGCGGCAATGAACCTTCGGGATTCTTAAAAGCCATTTGTAAGTAAGTAAGTAAGTAAGGAAAAAAAAAAGTTTCTTTCCCTTCCAACCACGAAAGTCTTAGTTACCAGTCTATCGTGCTCTGGAGTGAACAAGGCTCTGAAATCAGCTACAAGGGTCGGTCCGTTTTTTTTTTTTTTTTTGCCACTACTGTACATTTGAATTTGGAAGGCAATTGTTTCGAGATTATTATTCTACATAAATATTTTGTACAGTACCTTATTATGGGATGTAAGTAATTTTAAAACATAGGCAATATATCTTTATCGTCTTATTAATATAATCTATAATTTGGTATACTATTTATTATAATAACAATAGGCATCATTAAAGCTGTTGTCTTTATATTTTTCCAACTTATCTCACAACCTATCAACTTATTAATTAAGAGAATTTGCTTGGAACTGGTAAATGTTTTGAGCCATCCTTTGAACTTGTTGATACACCTGTAGTCGCTGACATTAGAAGTTAGAAATTGAAACAGTTTTGTCGATTTATTTTTAAACATGACAATTTCTGTGCTATACTTCTGAATTTTAATTCTGTTCTCAAGTCTTAACTCTAATTCATTCTCTCAAAGTTACATCTTTTACGGACCTCAGAAACTTTATATTGTATGATTGAGATTTTACTGAAATATAATAAAGAACTTTATATGAAATCTTAGATTTATATCCTTTCTAAAATACGTAACTATATCATTTTAAAAATATTGAAGAAACAAACTGTTGCGCAATTTTTTCTAGACACTCGTTCACTTCATAAAGCATTTAAATACAATTAATGATAGTTACTTATGTTATCTAATGATCTACTGCTATTATCTTAGTCTTATTTATTATTTCTCTGCACATTCATTACATTAGTTTTATTGGTAGATGTATAAAAAGTGATATATTCAAGTAATATCTTCAATTTCTGAGCACTTTTTGCAAGTGATCTTACGTTTCTCGTAACAACAACCTGTTGCGCAATTTTTTCTAGATCGTCGTTCACTTCATAAAGCATTTAAATACAATTAATTATAGTTACTTATGTTATCTAACGATCTACTATTATTATCTTGTTCTCATTTATTATTTCTCTGCACATTCCTTACATTCGTTTTATTTGTATATGTATAAAAATTGATATATTCAAGTAATATCTTCAATTTCTGAGCAATTTTTGCAAGTGATCTTAAGTTTCTCGTAACAATAACTAGTCACCAGCCAACAGAACTTCGTTATCACTTTGCTTCGTGCTTTCAAGTTATGTGTCTTAGGAACTGTTGATTTCCATTCGTATAATAAAACGATTCTTAGGTTTGGAATGGATGGGCCGTCTATTGTTTATCTTATAATGTAGTATTAATATGTTAAATTTTATTGATGAACGTTTTCGGCAAATTTATACCATCTTCAGATCTTAAAAAGTTGTCTTTTATACATACTTAATATTATGTCACATTGGTTAAATGCAATACATAACTAACAAACAATGAAATCATAATTACACTATTACGAACTTGTGATTATTGTGTCCACAATCAATTGTTGATTATACAATGTCATTCCATAATATGTTAAAACACAAAACATCAGGTAAATGAAACAGATTAAAACAGATCTATAAAAACTGGTTCAATGAAACAGATTAAACGAGATCTATAAAAAATTAACATTAAAACATTAACAAATGACACTTGATATAATTCGTATAAGACGGGTGTCGTTTTCGCAAAATCTTAATACAGTCAAACAACCCATCACATAACACAGCTATCCAATTGTGTTTAACTTGTTTTATCAGAACATGTAAATAAAATGAACGACGAAAACGACACCCGTCTTAAACGAATTATATCAAGTGTCATTTGTTAATGTTTTAATGTTAATTTCTTATAGATATGTTTTAATCTGTTTCATTCAACCAGTTTTTATAGATCTGTTTAAATCTGTTTCGATTAACTAGTTTTTTGTGTTTTAATATATTATGAAATGACATTGTACAATCAACAATTGATTGAGGACACAGTAATCGCAAGTTCGCCTAAAAATAGTGTAATTATGATTTCGTTGTTTGTTAGTTAAGTATTGCATTTAACCAATGTGTCATAATATTAAGTAGGTATAAAAGATAACTTTTTAAGATCTGAAGATGGCATAAATATGCCGAAAACGTTCATCAGTATAATGTAACATATTAACACTACATTGTAAGATAAGCAATAGGCGGCCCCATCCATTCCAAACCTATTGTATTTCTGCTTATCGCTTAAAACTACCAACAAAATGAGAAAAAAATGAAAATGATTCTTGTTTTATAACATAACGTGATGAGTGTTGTTAGAAGGAAGGAACCTTGATACTGCTCACTTTGGCGTATATAAATCTGAATCAGATTCATTCCATAAACCGTGACGCCTTCTACTAGTTGTTCCCCTGATGTTTGTGCACTCCCTGCCCTTATCTCCTCATTCCCCTAGCAGTGTTGGTTACGCTCCTGCTTCTATTTTTTTAAGAGAGAAGTGGAACTTGAAAACCACTTTTCAAAATGACTCAAGTGAGTTTCACTCTTGCCTGTCTGTTCCCATACTTCTGCTTTCAAGTACCGTTCCATTTGCTGTTTTTACCTTCCTGGCAGAACCATAAAGTAGATATGGCTATAGTGGGTGTGTGCGAGGGGTATGGGATGAAAAGGAAGTTGAAGAGATGGCAGGAGGAGACCAACAAAAAACTAGAATGCCGAAGCATCAAGACAACTTGTCAAAGGTTGATATATTACAAACGCGTGCGGTTCGATTCCATTCGTGTGCAACTCGAACAGGGGTGTGAAAAGATTTTCATACGTTTCTTGTATTACTGTATAACCACACTTCGAGATTCTTCAAAATATTTCACATCTGTTTTTTAAATTTACACTTCTTTAATTATTATATATCTAATATTATGAAGAGTCATATTTCACCTGAGGGTATATCAGGGTTGCAACTGAAAACATTTTCATTATATATATATATATATATATATACACACACACACACACACACACTTTTTAACTTTGCTCTAGAGAATGCCACTAGGAAAGTCCAAGATAACATACAGGGTTTGGAATTGAACGGGTTACATCAGCTTCTTGTCTATGTGGATGACGTGAATATGTTAGGAGAAAATCCACAAACTATTAGGGAAAATACGGGAATTTTACTTGAAACAAGTAAAGACATAGGTTTGGAAGTAAGTCCCGAAAAGGCAAAGCATATGATTATGTCTCGTAACGAGAATATTGTACGAAATGGAAATATAAAAATTGGAAATTTATCTTTTGAAGAGGTGGAGAATTTCAAATATCTTGGAGCAACAGTAACAAATATAAATGATACTCGGGAGGAAATTAAACACAGAATAAATACTTTGTGGCAAATGTCTGTTATTATTCGGTTGAGAAGCTTCTATCATCCAGTCTGTTGTCAAAAAATGTGAAAGTTAGAATTTATAAAACAGTTATATTACTGGTTGTTCTTTACACTTGTGAAACTTGGACTCTCACTTTGAGAGAGGAATATAGATTAAGGGTGTTTGAGAATAAGGTGCTTAGGAAAATATTTGGGGCTACGAGGGATGAAGTTACAGGAGAATGGAGAAAGTTGCACAACATAGAATTGCACGCATTGGATTCTTCGCGTGACATAATTAGGAACATTAAATCCAGACGTTTGAGATGGGCAGGGAATGTAGCACGTAGGGGCGAATCCATAAATGCATATAGAGTGTTAGTTGGGAGGCCGGAGGGAAAAAGACCTTTAGGGAGGCCGAGACGTAGATGGGAGGATAATATTAAAATGGATTTGAGGGAGGTGGGATATGATGATAGAGAATGGATTAATATATATAAATGTAAGATTAAATATAGGTTACAAACCTAAACACTTATGAGTACATAAATCTAAATACTTAGCACTTTAAATATAAAACTTTTGTGTCATGGCTATTTCTAAAAAATATTCCCAACGTGTGCCTGGTGTGACTGAGGGAGACCACGAAAAATTTTAGTCATGATTGTTTGTCTCTAGATATCGAACACGAACCTCCTGGATTCACTCTCTCTCCCTAACTTTCATGCTATTACGTACCTAGATAATCATTCGCATACTCATTTTATTCTCATCTCACTTACTGCACTGACATTATGACACATTTCACTGACACTATAACACTTTTCACTGACACTACAATAGTTTGTTTCTACTCTTCAGTCTTAAAATATTACTTTTCTTTGTATCTTTAACCTTGTAAGATCTTCAACTTAACTACACGTTTTAGACAACATACCTATTCCGCTCTTGTTCCTCCACAGCTATCTTTTTTCTTGGTCTGTCTACCTTGTAAAATATTTTCCTTATTAACCGCAAGCAGAGAGACATTTTAATTGATTATTTTTACGATGCTTTAAGAACTGCTACATTTATCTCGCGTCTGAGTGAGATGAAAGTGATAATGCCAGCGAAACGAGTCCAGGATCCAACGCCGAAAGTTACCTAGGATTTACTTTTCTTTTTACTTGGTTATTTAACGACGCTGTATCAACTACGAGGTTATTTAGCGTCGATGAAGTTGGTGATAGCGAGATGGTATTTGGCGAGATGAGGCCGAGGATTCGCCATAGATTACCTGACATTTATCTTACGGTTGGCGAAAATCTCAGAAAAAATCAAACCAGGTAATCAGCCCAAGCGGGAATCGAACCCGCGCCCGAGTGCAACTCTGGATCGGCAGGCAAGCGCCTTAGCCAACTGAGCTACACCGGTGGCTGGATTTATTCTTAATGGGTTCAAGGAAAATCCTGGAAGAAACATCAACCAGGTAACTTGTCCCAACCAGGTTTGAAACGGGGCTAGCTCGTTTCACGGCTGATAGAAATTATGCCAAAGTTAGTACACTATATCTTACTCTTTAAACTCAAAGTTAAATTTGGAAACATCTCTAAGAAACTAACCCTGAGTTCTGTAACTATCTTAATATAGGCTGTTTCCCATTTATGTTGCCCTCATTAGCATAGTTGTTTAGACGTAGGGTACTGGATTCGACGTTTACAAATTTAAACCAGACCAGCGGCTCTCAAGTTTTTTCACTGACATACCACTATTTTTAATTTAGGGCATTAGCTGTACCAGTAATAAAATTTATTGTGGGGTAACGTCATGTATTGCTTTCCCATGGTCATAATAAGTTTTTCTATGATCCAATACCAATAATTTACAGATTTTTTTAGTGGGTTATTTTACGAAGCTGGGAAAATATTTGGGGCTAAGAGGGATGAAGTTACAGGAGAATGGAGAAAGTTACACAACACAGAACTGCACGCATTGAATTCTTCACCTGACATAATTAGGAACATTAAATCCAGACGTTTGAGATGGGCAGGACATATAGCACGTAGCAGAAAATTCATATAGAGTGTTAGTTTGGAGGCCGGAGGGAAAAAGACCTTTAGGGAGGCCGAGACGTAGATGGGAAGATAATATTGAAATGGATTTGAGGGAAGTGGGATATGATGATAGAGAATGGATTAATCTTGCTCAGGATAGGAACCAACCAATGGCGGGCTTATGTGAGGGCGGCAATGAACCTCCGGGTTCCTTAAAAGCCAGTAAGTAAGTAAGTATCAACATCTCAGGTTATTTAGCGTCTTAATGAATTGAAGATGATAATGCAGGTGAAATGAGTCCGGGGTCCAGCACCGATAGTTGCCTAGCATTTGCTCATATTGGATTGAGGGAAAACCCTAGAAAATAACCTCAACCACGTAACATGCCCCAACCGGGAATCGAACCCGGGCCACCTGGTTTCGCAGCCAGGCGCGCTAACCGTTACTCCACAGATGTGGACTATTGACTTATTAGGTGTTTATTCCAGAGACAGCGACTCTTTGAACTTATTAAATAATCTTTTGCATAAAATACAGAAAAAACGCTATTTTTATATTTTATGATCATTTATATTTTTATTTCATACTTTAAGTACCACCCAGTAGTGGCTCACGTACAGTACCATAAATTGAGAACCTTTGGCGGTAACTTTTCAACATTAAACAATCTTCTGAATGGAAATAAATTTGAAACCCCCGTATCGTTATTTACAGCATATAATTTGAGATAAATTTAAGCAAAATATAACGACCAACACAATACAGCGGTTAGTTCTCTGCAGACCTCGCTTGGCTTTATTAGCACTAGAGATATCTGTGCAGCGCAAAATATTGCGAGACCACAGATGCCTGTATGAACTCTTATTGTATGAAAAAATGTTTTAAACTAGACTCTTAATAGAATTAAATTTATTGTAATACAGATTCAATTCCTAAAATAGAGGTAAGAGCATGTCAGCGGATTCTAGATTCTATATTCAAAGTAGAGTAACCTGGACGTATCTTCATTCATAACGCTGAAACATTCTTTCACTTCATGTAACAGCCCCTTCTTCGAATTTTTATTCACCATCATCATATTCATCATCAGGCTTAGGATCCGGGACAATTTAGCAACCAATGTACGCACAACTTGATTATAGAGTTCCTTGAACATAGTAGAGCAGTCGTGGCGAAAATATGACTCGCGAATACATTGTGGCTCGAATTGATAGCTATGCATTTCTCTTGCTTCCTACCTCTCCCAACCCCCACCCTTTCACTCACTGAAGTCAAACTCCATTCCATTTGTATTTGTCTCTGACCTGCGAGTGCGTATCGTCGCAATGTCTCTCTCGAAATCATGTACCTCTACAAAAACGAAAGTTTCAAGTAGGATGGGAGGATGCATTTTTTTGCTGCCAATATGATTAGAATATTAAATGTATGGTTTGTTTACAAGTATTACGAGGAAAACGATTGTATAACATAAAACGGCATTATACTACTTGTTACTAATGCAACATTAAAAGGTTAAGTGTTGTTGTTATTATCATCATCATCATCTTATTCTTCTTCTCTGTACGTCGATCCTTTTTCAGCAGATGTATGAATAATGCGGTTAGATCTTCAATTTGTATTCACAGATTTACAGTGTGAAGTTAAATGAAAGCTAGATGTAAGGACTTGACAAATGTTGAACTTTTCAAATCTTTGCCAAAAAAAAAAATATATATATCCGAAGATGAGTTCTTTCGCTTGCTTCGTTGAAGCCATGTTCCCTACAACTTACGCTTGTGAAAAATTATTTTAAACACTAAAAATAGTAAAAACCTAATTTAGATCACGATTGACAGACAAATATCTTCGTGATCAACTAAGACTGGCAGTAAGTGACATAATTCCTGATTTTGTAACTCTGTCGCAGAGACATTCTGAAGACAGTTAATTTTAGGTTGTGATAATGTGTCCTATGTTTTCTTATTCATTTTTTTCTTCGTTACACGCACTAAAGATTGGTTTGTAACCTTATACTGTATAAAATTATATTTAAGTTCTTGACGTAAGGAAAATGAAAATCCGTTAATAAGTCAGACAGTTCACTTCCTCTTCGGGTGTCCGCCTCCCTCCAAAGGTGCTATGCACGTTGCAGGTTCCACAGTGGCTCGGCGCACGATCACATTTTCGCCACGCCTGTAGTAGACAGACTTACTGTGAATGTAAACAACGACGTCAATGTGCTGCGTTATATTCTACTGTTAATAGTAGAATCTAGTGACGGTGGAAAATGAAGTAGGATACATACCTCACAAGTTTTCATTTCCCTTTGACGACGTTGAGGGCGTTAGCGTTACAATGAACAACCATGTGCAAAGTAGTTCGAAAAAACTATTCACTATGAATTGAAAATGCTCTGTGATGGTCTGAGTTCGTTTCGTAGAGAGAGACAGAAGAATACTGTACCACAGTTTAGTATATACAGTCACGAAGCTCAATACGTAGTCAATATGCATCCATAGATAGTTACTAACCATTAGGATCGCTAATATCGCCTCATTAAGACAATGCGAAATAGTACTGGCACAGTCTATTGTTTCTAGCACCCTCACAACTCAAGCTTCGTGACTGTATATACTACACTGTGATTGTACCTCTGATCACGAACCGGATTGTACACTAACGCACATGTAAACAAAACTCAACGCGCCACTTCACTCCATCTGTACTCCGTTGCACTGTAACTTCACTTCATTTTTAAGTTGTCTCGGATCCTAAGTCTGCTCATCATTGTCGCCACCTGCTGGATAATCGTTTTTGTAATTTTCGAAATAGTTATTAATGAGAACGTCTTTATAATTGCACAGACGTGGACAGATTATTAGACTAAAACGTTTTTCTTGGAAATACAATATAATTCGTCATATCAACTATCAGTATAATGCACAGAATCTATAATTGAAGCGTGCATTTCCAGAACGTTGTACGTGCCAATTTGTAAAGTTTACAGTAGGAGCAAAAATAGTTTAATGCAGTACATACAACGTTGTGACTTGCACAACTTGAAAGTGCACTACTTTATTACTTTGAACAGCACTTTCTTCATAACCTTTCGTAATATTGTCAAACAGGGCACCTACAACTGATATATGTGAAAAAATAGATTCTCCTGGTTTCGGCACTTACAACGTTATGGAAATGCAGGCTTCAATTAATGTTACAAATATGATTGTTTACATCTTATTGTATATTTTTCCAATGGTTAAGTATATTTTGTCTGGCTGTGTTGGTACTACTGGTGTTTTAATTATATACTCTAATAATGATAATAATAATAATAATAATAATAATAATAATATTAATAATTCGTGGCGCTACAGCCCGTGAAGGGCATAGACCGACCAGCTGGTTGCTGGCCTCAAGTCCACATGCCGAAGCAGAGGTGGACGATCATCCAACCAGAATGAAGGACCCGTGTGGTTAGCACGATGATCCCCCCCAGCCGTTATAGCTAGCATTCGCAACCGGATTTCGCTACTTATCGTAGCTCCCCAAATGCATCACGATGGTGGGTGGGTACCGGTCCCATAAACTGGCCGAAATTTCATGAGAAAATTTCTTCCCCCATGAGGACTCGAACCAGCGCGCATTCCGTAGGGCGAACCCTGGGCAGGATGCCTTAGACCGCGACGCCACGGCGCGGGACTTTAATTATATACTGCAGAAGATATTCAACTGTCTGTTCTCCCATGGCCTGCAAGAAGACCGGACATGAACGAAATTGAAAATTTGTGATCTATACTGAAGAAGAAAGTGAACAAAAAGAGGCTTACAACAAAACATGGACTCATTTAAGCACTGTCTGATATCTATTATGCTATAATCAAAGAAAGTGTCAAACTCTGGTCTCCAGGATCTCTGACAAAATCAAAGTGCTAATAAAGAATAAGGGAATGTTCACAAAATATTAGTAACCTTCAGACTCAATATTCTGTCCATTATTTCTGTGCAAAATACATTTCTGTTGCACATATAATTAATGTAGTCTAATAATTTTTCCATGTCTGTATTGATATATTTTTTTCTTTATTCTTCTTATGTGTCTCTTCATATAAATAGAACATAAAATAGCATAAGATATCGCATGTATATGCAGTTATAATAAAGATTTAAATATTTTAAGCAAGAGGAGACGAGTTACACAATAATACATTCTACTACGAAATCACCCAGGTAGCAAGAGATCCATAAAATCTTAATTTGTGGTGTTTTGTAATAATCTTTCTATCATTTATAATGTTTAATATAGATTTATACATCCCTGAAATTGGGAATTTTGCAGATACAACCACAAAAATAAAAAAAAAATTCCATCTGGCCCATAATTCTGCTAGCAGAAAAAAACGCTCCATTCCAATCCTTTTGAACGACCTCACAGACATATCATGATATATGGTGATGGTGGTTTTTGTAGTTGAGTTGGCAGCAGTGACAAATAAGTATAAATCTGACAAATATAATGCCTTTTCCTTCACTTTTTTTCTTACGCTGCGATGATAATATCCGTATTGATTCGCCACTGGTTACTTGTAAATTGAAGTTGTAAAACTCTAGCAATTGTCCGTGCAAAGATATTATTCATTTGGACAACGGAAATCACTGTTGGAATGAAACTTTATGTTCTACTTTTCTGTTTAATGTAGTGTTCCCACGAATGTTAAAGTTTCAAATTTACAAATAAAATTAAATTTAGAAGCACAGTCTTATCAACTTTTGCACTTCCTAGCTAGTCAGTATACTTAAATATACGCGAAGTTTTAAGAGAGTTAATGTCCTTGGAAACCACACATAATTTCTAGGCATTATCACAGTCTAGTATATACAGTCACGAAGCTCAATACGTAGTAAATATGCATCCATAGATAGTTGCTAACCACTAGGATCGCTAATATCGCCTCATTATAGACAATGGGAAATAGTACCGGCACAGTCTATTGTTCCTAGCACCCTCACAACTCAAGCTTCGTGACTGTATATACTAGACTGTGGCATTATCTTAAGACAGGACTGTGCATCGGGAGCGGAACCAGTCTCTAAACGGGGACAATTAATATTCATCCGTTACTGAATCAACGCTGCGCGGTGTTCGGCGGGGAAGAAAGGAGATAAAGAGAAATCATATGGCTCCCCGTGAGAGAGTAGAATCTGTTCTTGCTGCCCAGCCTTGTCTTAAGACTTAAGTTGTCTGTATAAGCCTACGTATGTCAGAAGTTTGTCATCCGTCTCTCATATCGCTGGAATGTGCCGGACTAAATTTAAAATTAGGTAATTTAAAATAATGTGACACGGATGGCTATGAAAGTTTCTCGTTACACGATTTACGCTGTATCATTCGCATCATTGTCTTGGAAGCTATTACATCCAGATTCTTTAAATATCTTATGCATGAGCGTCTCTAAAAGAACCTGTTCCAGAATAAGAGGGCTATCGGAAAAATTAACTGGCGATTTCTGACCGAGCACCACCAGGTTTACCTCTACTATTAATCACTTAAGGGACTCTATAACTGAATTATTGACCAAAATGGTAAAAATATATTTTTACATAAATAATTACGTTATACACTACCGGCCAAAAGTTTTCCATCAGCTATGAAAACATCTATATACTTTATTTAAATGTAAAAACACATCAGAAAAACTAAATAGACAAACAAAATAGATATTTTCTCTCTCTAGCATTATGATATGATAGAATATTCAAAACGAAAACCCTGTTGTAACCACAAATCCATAGTTGTGATAGGTGATAGAAAAGTTTTCACCGGTAGTGTACATTTGTTGAATATTGTATTCTATATTTAGCCCCTACCTACTACTTTTAGAGGTCTGGCGATAATTTTTAAAATGCCACATCCACTAAAAATTGCGTTTCCTCAAAACTACGTTTTTGGTTAATAATAAAGTTCCTAGCGGCTTCCATTTTGCTCCGATTTACTTGAAACTTTGCAAGAATACTCAGCATATTGCAATACACAAAGCTGTGAATTGAATCAGCTCTTCACTGAACACTTTTCATGATATGAATATTTAACTTCTAAAAATGAAAGAAAATTATCAAGCAAAAATTATGTTTTGTAAGAAAATTACTTCACGAACCAATTGGACGGAGTTTCGCAATAATAGACCAACAGACAATGAAAAAAAAAATGAGATGTTTGCACGAATCTGTTGATGGCAGGCTAATTTAACTCGGAAAAAATTAATAATGCGATATCTGAATTTTACTGCTATTTATAAGCACAAATTCGTTTATTGCATAACATTTATTTATTTATTTATTTTGCTTTGAAATATTAATTCAACTGCTGGTCTCTTATTAAAAATCGGCTGGCCTTTTTTTATAATATTTGTGCTATTTTTTGTAATAATATAAATGTTGTAATTCTTCTTCAATAAAATGTTTTATAAAAAACAGATTTATTTCAATGGTCAATATCTCGAAACAGGTTTTTGGCGCTTGATCTATTATTGCATAACTCCGTCCAATTCTCAAATTTAAAAATATATGGGCATTTTTCTTTATCATGAAAAGTAAGTTTCTCACAGAAGTTTTTAAAAGCAAAAACAATTCTGAAGCAGTCAGGAATGTTTTGAATTTCCGCATAATTTAATATAATTAAAATAAGTGAAAATTAATATCAAAGGAACTGGTGAATGAAACTTGATGAAATTTGGTACTCTTATTTAAATGTACAGACGCAATGAATCCACCGAATTTGAAATAAATTAATCAAAAACTTAAAAAGTTTCAAAACTCGGTCCCAGTGTCTGTTAATATTATTATTTTTTTAGGCATAATGAGGTCTGGAAATTACCAACACACTGCTTACTACCGGATGTTCGACGGTTAAGTTGATCGGTAGTAGCCAAAACTGGTGAAACTGTGTTCCTGCAGTCGAGTTGCTGAGTGTGGTGTTAGTTTGACACGTTTCGATTCTGTTTGTGGTTCATTGTATATACTGTGTAATATGGTGAGAATTCGATATAATTTAGAACATAGAATATTCAAGTAGCCTACTACTGTTATATACGAAAACATTACAAATTTTACAAAAGGAAATTTAAACGTAATTATTTTGAGATACATGTTCCATCAACTCATACAATTTTTAGTTAGTGAAATAAATGGGAGCGCTTGGTATCCTTACAGATAAAAGTATACAAGACAGGCCTAATCCTCTTCATAGAGGTGAAAATTGGCGACACAGGGTACCGATTACAAAATGAGCTTTACTTAGTTTCACGTAATCTTTACAAAAGAATTGACGTTTAATAGCACAGCGTGAACACTTAGACCGTCTGATGTAACGGAGAGTAGTTTTTTTTTATTATTTCTAATAGGCTAAGTCATTAAAGTATACCCTTTGACACGGAAAATGGATGTTCTTCTATAGCGTGAATCTGTCCCAGTGTCATTCAGATTAAAGCGCAATTCACACGGGGATGAACTCAAGTCGTAGCAGCGACGTATCTGTACGTCACGAAACGACATATTCCCTACGAAGCCTTTATGGCTTAACGATAGAGCTCTTTCTTCTCGTTACAAAGACCGGGCTTTCAATCTCTCTATGTAAAATGCACGCGTGTAAACACGTGATTCTAGAGCTATTCCGAGTTGGGACTTCGTCTCTGAACAGCGACCGATTTCCGTGTTGAAGGTTGAACAGTCTTAGAAAAACGTTTTGTCGCACAGGTACTTTACGAGTTCCAAAAAGGAGGCAGTGCGCATGATCAAACATACAATGAAAGAAAACTAATTTTATTACGTCAAACTAGTCATTCTCTTGTGAACCAGGTCGCTCGTCCTCTGATAATACGCACTGCTGTCAGTCAGAAATCATAATGGAACCTTTGCCTAATCTTTTTAGGACAGCACAAGAAAATGTGTACATCTGATTGAGATTCTCTCTGATATGTACATCTATTATCAGGCAGTACACCTCACTTGACGATATGTGTTAGAGGAAGTACAATCGTTTGCATACATCTGAAGTCTGATTGATGTATTCATTAAATCATTGCAACTATCAATTTCCAACTAAATATAATATGCGATATTAATTAATATTAATTAATAAAGACTGCGACAGAATTTATGACCTGCAACATGTGAATCGTCACAGTTGCTTAATACTAGCGTACTGGGCTTATAAGCCAGGTGTCCGAATTCAAATCCCAGTCCATTCAGTCTGATTTTAAAATGATGTTGGGTAAATCCAGTGGTCAAAGCAACGTAGGAATATTTTTCCGTTACTCCGGTTAACCTTGATATCCCAACAATTATACAACATCATCATCATCATCATCATCCATTAATCCATTTCATACATTCATTGCTAGTGAAATGTAGATCCACCGCTTGTGATGCACTATGGACAGTCTCTGACGAACTATGTGATCTACGATTGTCAGAACTAGCGACATCTACGAGCCATCTATGCGAATAACCTCAAGTTTACAGTTCTGCCATAAAAAACGTCGATATTACCATTACTACACATTTACTTAAATTTTCATGGAACACAGGAAATAAGTCATCCAGTATAATTGTTGTTATTGGCACACAAGCTATATTCCGCAACATTAACTATATTGCGAAGAAGTTTTATAAAACAACCTTAAACTTCTATGTGATTAAAAATAGAACAAAACTTATTCTTTCAGATCAGATTTGAACACAATAAAATAAATGTTCAATGTAAATAATGAAATTAGAATAGGAAATTGAAGAGTTTGATTAGAAAGTTTTTCTCTTGAACTTACAGGTAAATTCCTGTGTAATTTGTTCCATATAAGGTGAAAGTGAAATAACCCTTCAGCTTTCCAGACCCAATTGTTCATATTGAGTGAAATAAAAAAGTCTAATACTATATCGGTGGGAAGTTTATACTTTTCGAAATTAAAAAAAAAGTCCCCCCCCCCCTGAAATTTTAACGTCATTGTCGTCGTCGTGGACAATTAGTATGCACAGGATCTTGATTTCTCTTCATACTAATAGAGAATGTAAAAAAAGAATATTTTTTCCCTTTGTCGTATTTCGATAGAATGGACGGTTTTCGTGTAAATTAAATAAAATATTATTTCAAATTTGTTTCTTGATTAACAGAACTAGACACGGCAAACCTGATCAGCTCTTTTCGCTCCATGTGGATCAAGGTCGTCTTCTCTCAGTGCCTTTCTACGCCCGGTTTCCGGCAGGCTATTAAGTATTGTACAGACACATCATTTTATTTTTACTAACAGTTCTAATATTAACCTGCTTATACCTTTGAATTAACTGCTGAGACCCGCAAGCATTATTTGCTACCCCTTCTACGATTGGAATTCGATGATACTGACGTAAAATATAAACAAATCACTTTACTAGGTATAGGAGGGAAGAAAAGTAATTCATCCATTTACGTAAAGTAGGAAATATCGCGATTTTGAGTTTGATAATTTTCATTAGGTTTTTATTTAATCAAAATACAGTACTGTATTAACAATAAGTGTTTTCACTCACGGATTGAGCTATCAATTCGGATGTATTCATTATGCAGTGTACATTACACTATCTACAGCACATTAGCGTACAATATAGAGAATGAAGTTAAATTCATAAATAATCATAATATGGATATTTAAACACAATTTTGAAAATGATGGCCGTTCATTTCGATACAGGCTTCACTTTCTCTTTGCATATTATCGCACTATAGACTATTGTACCTAATTCCAATTAACAGTTTCGTCCTTCGTACTAGTAACTCATGTTGAAATAATTCTGTACCTACTCTATAAAAGAGTACCTTACATACTGTAAATTCAATCTTTACTTCTACCCGATCCGAAAAGATAAACATTACTCAGACAAGCTATCTACTGTCCGTCCAAGTAGTTTGGTCGCAGGGTCGTAGAAAGGAGGGAAATCACGTGACAGTTGTAATTAATTAACGAGGCCCTTTTATTTAAGTTACTTTAAACAGTTGTATAATATTACGTAGACGTCCAATTCCTGACAGAAATTAATGTTTTCAGAAAAAAGCTAACACAGCCCAGCCACTAGCCTTTACAGAGGGGCGAGCAGAAGCGGGTGGGAGAAACCAGGATACGACATAGGCAAACGGACGACAGTACCTGTTCGAAAATATGATTCAATATTGAAAGGTCTTTCGTCAATGGAAAACGCGAACATATTTCTGGAACGTACTATTCTCACTAACTCAGTACTGTTTGTGTTTACTGTGACCATAAGGCGACTTTGACTGTGTACGCTTGGTTCTGTGTTGAAAACGGTTGGGAGTTTACTATTAGACGGGGTGAGAGTGAAGTAATTCAAAACCTCAAGTACAATAAAAATTGAAGTAAAAATAAAATGATGTCCCTGTAGATAGTAAATTCAGTGATTTTGAAAGCGTTAGTAGAAAATAATCCTCTGATTGAAGTTCTGGTTGATATGTATGTGTATATATATATGTATTAACAGGAAGTACATCTCACTTGACGATATGTGTCAGTGAAAGAACAATTGTTTGTATACATCTGAAGTCTGATTAGTGTAATATGTAGCTAGTTGGCGATATATGCTAGAGATGAACAAAACTAACTGCCGCTCTCTCTCGCTGTGTTCGTTACATTTGTCTTTCGAGTCTGGCTCGTCATTCTCGAAATAGCATTTGGTCGGCGTGGGAAGATTTCGTAACTTTGAATAACATAGCCTACATTATTGAAATAAATAAAATAAATGTTTAAATGAGACAAAAAGACAAAACAGAACAGTATCTTAGTTATTGAAATGTTCCGGTTCTATTATATAATATTACCTACTGTATGGTTATATAAATAAAAAAAAACAATTCTCAAATAAATTTGCATTTCTAAGAAACATAAAACATGACATTAACATCTTTTTACTTGAGATTGCACACTTGATCTTAAACATATGAAAAGAAAATTCCTAGCCTTTTAATAAGGGCCTAGTAATACATATATAACAGTTGCCAAAGTAGATAAAAGTTCAGTCAGGTATAAACAACTGCTGACTTCGGGACTTCGGGACTTCGGGACTTCGGGAGATGATCAATATAGAGTCTCGAAACACTCACAACCAGTCTTTACATCAAGGACACGACGTAATACAAATTGTCGTGCGGGTTTTCGGCTTTGCGGGCGCTGTTAGTCTCGTTTTCTCGATCGTTGTTCATCTCTTATATATGTAATGGAGGAGGAAAGGAACTGGCAACCCTACCCCATGATCTCCTGGCCTAGTTGTCTCATAAGGGGTTCTTTTTGGCATCACTTGTGAGGTTCAGACCTGTCTTCGGACAGTTGACTAAACAATAGTTGTTAATACCAAACATACGTGTCAAAATATCGTAAATATTGAAGTAATTGGTTGTTAAAATGCCAATTAAAATATTGTAAATAGTGAATTCAATGATTGTAAAAGTGTCAGTTAAAACAGTGTAAATATTAAAGCTAGTGTTCAAGGAAATGATAATTAAAATTACTATGTTTTCATGGAGTATTCAGATGAATTTGAATACAGTTTCCGTATTGAATACGATGTCCCCGATTCCTGTTTTCATGCAGTTTTCAATACGTATTGAAAACGATCTGAATACGGAGGTTAACGAATACGGAAGCTCATGTTTCGAAAGTAGTTATGTTATCATCGACATTTTGGCATGTTCATCAGTCTGCAGGCCTTAGCTATAAACATTGTTGAGGATTTAATGAAGATTTTATATTCTGGTTGTTAATGAAGAATGGTAGTAATGGCTTTCAGGAAAATACAAATTATTGTGTTTTATAACACACCTTTTCAACATAAGTAATTGAGGCCGTTGTTTGCAAAACAGCTGACACATCAAACAAATGACGATCCATCATGAAGCGTATTGAGATCTTTTTAAATACGATACGCATTTTCATGTAAATTTGAATATGATCCAGTCGATCTGATCCCACTTTTTTAGATTATCGACCTTGAGACTCAGATCGTTTTGAATCCCAGCTTTTATATAATTTTCATTACGTAATCATAGCTGTCTGCCAGCTGTCTGATCCGTGACACGTGTAACGTAATTCCAACATTTCGCAAACGGAGTCGATAACGACTGACAAAATTGTTGACAGGGAAGAGGAGACTTTAAATTTAGTCGAGAAAAACCAGGCCAAAGCAGTCGCTTGATTTTGCAATACGTAGATTTTTATTTACATTTCATGTTGGATGACTTCAATGCCTCCTTGCGGAATCTTGAGCATTGAAGATATTGCTAGAGTGTTTAAACTTTCGATGCAATTATTTAATTAATCATACACTTAATCCCAAATGCATAATAGATTATTTGTTTATTTTCATGTAATCTATCTCTCCTTTCAATGCGGAGGGTAATATCGCTTCCACTCTGTATATACAGAGTGAAAGAGGTATAACTGCATTAATTTTAACTAGTCAAATTGAAGTTATAATTGTGATCGAGTTTAATAATTTAATTTAATTTAGGTATGACTAACATTATTATTACTGTTATTATTATTATTATTATTATTATTATTATTATTAGATAATTATTTTATTGGTGTTGTGAAGATGAAAGTAATTGTCATTGTATTGTATTAATTATGTATTATATTGTCTTGTATTGTAGTATTGTATTGCTTTGAATTGTATTGTATTAATTATGTTATATTCATAGCATTGTAGTAATTTTCTGTCATACTGGTTGAGTGGAAGAGAAGGCCGAATGGCCTTAACTCTGGCAGTTAAAATAAACCATTATTAGTATTATTATTATTATTGTTATTATTATTATTATTATTACTATTATTATAAATAAAACTAACAGATACGTTTGAATAACCGTTTCTCTACCTATAATGGTTACGGAAAAAGTCGAGTTTCTATTGAGAAATTGGAAGTGGATACGTTGCAACAGCACACTGCTTGATTCCCTATAAATTAAAAGCACATACATGTACTCATGATTAGTAAATTTTGGCACTGTCTTTAATTGACTTCATCTTTAGAATTCTACGAACAGACTGGTATAAGACTTGCTATTGCTGAGGTAGAATGTAAGAACCGGACCACCATGATTGCGCCACTTGTAATTGCGCCAAATGGGTTGCTGTATATCCGTATTGCGTTTGCGCCAGTAACTGAAACGTAATATGCAACTTTTTTTGTTAATAGGTTGGTTCAAAAAAAATATTTAAGATGTTACGACGCAATTTTCCGTCCCACTTACAGACTGCGGACTGATTTAATTCACTAGTCGCTGTCCTTTTACACGAAGCATGTATTTTTTGCCGTACGAGATCTCTTTCATTACTTTGGTGATTATGGCCGCCTACAATTTTCGTTTCACTGTTTAAGATTATTATTTTGACAGGACAATTCTTCACTAAACAACGCCAACCTATACGTCCATCTACATATGTGTAAGCCTTGCGAAAATTACAACCATCTCTTACAAGTAAGTCCCGTCCTCTATTGCTGCACCTTTGGACTACCTCCACAACAACCTTCACTAGTCACTAGTCTCCCTCACAATGTTTATGTCCTCCCACTCAATGTACCTAATGCTAGAACAAAACACGCCACCTGGGTATCGTGCACTAGTAGATTTCTTGCGCTACCAACTTAAGAAAAATGAAAATTCTTACCCAAAACTGTTGTTGGCGCAAACCCATTACCCTTAAAAATGACCGTACTTTTCAATTGCAAATGAACAATAAATCTGGCGCAAACACATTGCACCCGTAATAACACAGATAAACAGTACACAATCGCCGAGCAACCCTTAAGTGCAACGTTGCCAGATTTACTTGAAGGTTTCGTTACGCTGTAAAAGCGTTTTTAATCAGTTAATTTTGTACCTTATTACACAAATTAACATAGGAATATTTTTTCGAATTCTTCTTCGCGTTTATATTTTACCACTAATACTTCTCAATACCCAAATATTTTTTTAAATGCTATTCAAACTTTAGACAACATTTTTTGGGCTAAATCATTATTCAGATTAAAAAATAACATTGGACTTTTTGGTTACTTACTACCTAAAGATTCTGTCCTAAAAATTAATGATGTTATATAATTTTTTTATTTCGAGGGAAATAGCATATCTAACGTTAGTGCGACCGTTAATGGAATACGGAACTACATGTTGGGTTCCCTATAGAATATATCAAATAAATTCCTTAGAAAAATACAGTATAGGGAAGCTAAATTTGTTAAAGGTAAAAGAGAAGACGGAAATGATACGATAAAAGAACTTAAATGGGAAACATTGGAAAACAGACGTAGAAAAACTAGAACATCATCATTGTATAGAGCACATCTAGGTCAAAACGTGTCGGTAGACATAACGGCTCGGTTAGAGAAGCCAACGTACTATGGTAGGAACGATCATGATTTCAAAATCAAATGTAGGAAACAGAAAACAGATGTAGGTAAATTCTCATTTTTAAATAAAACTATAAATGATTGGAATGACCTACATACAGCGGTCTTTGAGGGTCTTCTTTAAGGAGATTCAAGAATAATTTAAAACGTTGTTTATAAGTGTAAATTAAATTTAACGTGACATTTATTTTTTAAGGTGACATCTATTCATTAACTTGCCGAGTTACTCTCTTGGTTTGAATTGTAAGTTTAGTTTAAATGTAGTTTTGTTTGTAAGTATGAATAAGGGTGTAATTGTATGTCTTATTTGAACTGTTGTATCAGTGGAGCGTGGCGAGTCAGTGAAGTTGTGGTTTTACAGTGCAGTGAATAATTTCGATCAGTAATAATTTATAGTGTCAATGAAATGTGTCCAATAGTGTCAGTTAAATATATCATAGTGCCAGTGCAGTGAGTGAAATGAGAGTAAAGTGAAAGATTATTATCCGTATCAATGTGAAACTTATGTAGGGCTTATACATATGTAGGTTGTAATGTAACATTAGGTTGACGTATTAATTAGGTTATTTTATGTATTGTTATTATTAATTGTAATTATTGTATATAATTGTATTGTGTATTCTTATTGTATTGTGTATTCTTATTGTATTGTGTATATAACTGTATTGTGTATCTAACTCTATTGCGTATTGTATAATTTTACTTTATAGTGTATTATAATTTTATTGTGTATTGTTAATATTGCTTATATCACTGCCACCGGGTGCTTGTCCACTTGCATTGTAAATAAATACATTACTTACTTACTGGCTTTTAAGAAACCCGGAGGTTCATTGCCGCCCTCACATACGCCCGCCATTGGTCCCTATCCTGAGCAAGATTAATCCAGTCTCTATCATCATATCCCAACTCCCTCAAATCCATTTTAATATTATCTTCCCATCTACGCCTCGGCCTCCCCAAAGGTTTTTTTTCCCTCCGGCCTCCCAACTAAGACTCTATATGTATTTCTGGATTCGCCCATACGTGCTACATGCCCTGCCCATCTCAAACGTCTGGATTTAATGTTCCCAATTATGTCAGGTGAAGAATAGAATGCGTGCAGTTCTGTGTTGTGTAACTTTCTCCATTATCCTGTAACTTCATCCCTCTTAGATTCAAATATTTTCCTAAGCGCCTTATTCTCAAAAACCCTTAACCTATGTTCCTCTCTCAAAGTGAGAGTCCAAGTTTGACAACCATAAAGAACAACCGGTAATATAAATGTTTTATAAATTCTAACTTTCAGATATTTTGACAGCAGACTGGATGATAAGAGCTTCTCAACCAAATAATAAGAGGCATTTCCCATGTTTATTCTGCGTTTAATGTCCTCCTAGTATCATTCATATTTGTTACTGTTGCTCCCAGGTATGTGTATATATATATATATATATATATATATATATATATAGGAAGTATCTAAATTGATGTCAAATATTTCGGGGACGTGTTCCTAACACCAAAACATTACAAAAAGTTCATATCAACATTGGTCTCAATATAATTTATTTCAGAGTTACAAGACAAAATTTAATGTTACAAAAATTGCTCGGAGTGGCTTCCTCCTGCTTCGATGTGTCCTCTAAACCTGCGTTACATGCTCTGGAGTACTCTATTGAAAATTCCTGGGGTGTTTCGTATTTCGTGAAATCCAGTTTGCATACGCTCTCAGAATATCAACATAAAGTAAAGGAGTCGCATAAACCAGACGAAGAAATCCATTAGATTCAAATCAGGCAATCGAGCAGGCCATGCAATGAATCCCCTTCGACCAATACATCTTTGGGGAAATCGATCATTAAATAAATTACGAACTATCAGACTGAAATGAGCTGGAGCAGCATCATGTTAAAACACATTCGTTGAATGACGTCCAGAAGCACATCATCAATTAAATGATGCAAATCATTTCGTTCTGTTCACTCACAGAATACATTTTCTTCTGATTTCTTTGCTCTACAAAATACAAACAAACAAAAAATCATCAATCAGCGGTCAATGAGGGGACAAATCCTTTAATAACTCCCTAACGAATGGTTTTCAGACCCATGTTCTTATTAACTTTTTAAATTGTTTTTATGTTAGGATCACATCCCCGAAATATTTGACACCACTTTAGATAAACTCTGTATATATATATATATATATATATATATATATATATATATATATATATATATACATAGAGTCTGTGACTTTTCGCCGAGAGAAAATTTATATTAAATACCCTATTTGTGAAATATTACAGATACTGCTTGGTTTGCACTACACAAATTTATGGTAATAGTTGTCATCACGCGATAATTGGTAATAAAATGCGCTGACCACATTCATTTTGCAGTTTTAGCACCGAGTTATGACTAACAACGCAACATTATTTCCATTAAACAAAATAGCAGTCTTCACTACACTCTGTAGGTGTAACATTTTCAAGAACGTTCCGAGCGTACAAAATAAACAAAAAATTTTGGCACTGCTTGTGTCTGTATGTGTGGCTCAATTAACTGTCCTGAATCGTTTTCACGTCACATGGCCCACTCTAAATACCGTGTCTGATTGATCCATTAGCGTGTGTGTATTCTCTCGTGGGTACCTCTATTTCACTAGTTCTGTTAATAAATAGTGGAATGTCGATGGGGGTTTGAATTTATGTATATTTGTACGTAATGAGTTTGCTAGTTTCCGAAGTGGGTGTAAAAATGCAATTACGTTAATGCCTGTGTAACGCTAATGAGGCATGAGCGTTGTGCGGATTCGAAAGGAGAGGGAGGGAAGCCATTTCAGTAACGAATAACGATCGTCCCCCCCCCCTCAGTACAAGAAAAGATATCGCAAACACCCACTACTATTTCCACACAAATTCCTGCATAGTACTAACAATTATGCTACTTTGAAATTCTGTAAAATAATAATAATAATAATAATAATAATAATAATAATAATAATAATAATAATAATAATAATAATAATAATAATAAGGGCAGATTATTTTCTTAAATATTTATATATATAATAATAATAATAATAATAATAATAATAATAATAATAATAATAATAATAATCTGTGGAACTACAGCCCCTGAAGGACACAGAACGACAAGCCGGCTGCTGGCCTCATGCCCACATGCCGAAGCAGAGGTGGGCGATCATCCAACCAGAATGGAGGTATCGTGTGATTAGCACGATGATCCCCAGCCGTTATAGATGTCTTTCGCAACCGGATTTCGCTACTTATCGTAGCATCCCAAGTGGATCACGGTGTTGGGTGGGCACCGGTCCCATCTTCTTCTTCTTCTTCTTATTCGGTTCTACAGCCGGGTTCCAGCCTTGACCGCCCCAACGATGCTTTTCCGTGTCCTTCGAGCTAACACCTTTGTTTACCATTCTCTAACACCTGCTCATTAAATTCTTCTCCACTTCATTCGGCCATCTTAGCTGAGGTCTCCCTACTTTTCTGGTGCCAAAAGGTATAGTGAGAATCAATTTCTTGCATGGATCATTTTCACCCTTCCTACAGATATGGCCCAGCCACTCGACTCTCCTAGCTTTAATTTCTCTGCAAACATCTGGTTCTTTAAAATGTTGGTATAATTTATAGTTCTATCTTTTCCTCCAACTGCCCTCATCATTTACTGGTCCGTATATCGTCCTCAGAACCTTTCTCTCAAATATATTCAACCTACAAAATTTTCGGCACTGCCAACTGCCCAGGTTTCAGATCCATAAAGCAAGACTGGTCTTACTAAAGTTTTACATAATTTTCTCTTAGTGTTGAGGCTGATATCATGTGATCTTAACTGTTTTTGGAGTCCATGATAGCATATCTATTTGCTTTGAGGAGTCTATGTTGGATTTCTGCAATCACATTATTATCTAAGGTAACTAGTGTACCTAGGTACTTAAATTCGGTAACTTTTCCAAACTTGTATCCCCCTACCGGTCCCATACACTGGCCGAAATTTCACGAGAAAATTTATTCCCCCATGAGGACTCGAACCAGCGCGCCTTCCGTAATGCGAGTCCTAGACAGGATGCAGGACCCTGTCAGTTAATTGGTATCTGTTAATTTTAAAATTCAAGAAAATTACATTATTATTTTCCTGAAGTTAATTTTGTTACTGAAGTTTGTGGATAGTATAGAATATCATTTATACACGATAATGTTATGGAATGATTTCCACGATCATCGTAGTCGGCGTCGCACGTGTGCAATTTTCTTAATCTAGCTCAGCGGTCGTTAACTCAGTGCACTCTCGGGCTAGCGTCTCTTACCCGCAGGTCTTTACAGCACCAGTGTGCGTTCGCGGCTGCTGGCGGGTATGCTCTCTACCTCTTTCTGCTGCACGAAGGGGCAAATCATGTTCAGAGAGTGCTGACGACAACCGATCTAGCTGAACAAAATTAATAACTTCTCTTCTATTCGACAGATTTTCTTGAAATCCATGCAGAACCTTAAAGCAGCGTATTTGATTTCAATATAACCTCTGATTACGTTTGTATAAGGGCAAATACCTCTTATGACGGGTGAATTTAGACAAAATTAATAACTTCTTTCCTATGCAACATATTTCAATTAAATTTTGTACAGACCTTAAAGATAGCGTATTTGATCTGAGACCAAACTCTGATTACATATGTGTAAGGGGAAACTACCCCTTTATAGAGAGAATTTAAAACATAATTAATAACTTCTTTCCTACCTAAAGCATTTTCATGAAACTTTATGCAGAATTGAAAGGTAGCATATTCGATTTGTATACAAATTCTAATTACGTTTATATAATAAAACTACCTTTTTATAGAGTGCATTTAGACAAAATTAGTAACCATTAATATAATTAAATCTATTAAAAATTTGATATCAAATATGTTCCTTATCATTAAAGACTTATTTTCAATAAAAAAATGTTCAATTCATGGTATACGTTGTGACCTGTTGAAATGCATCCACATTTGTGCCAAATCAAGACAATAATGTTTGCAAAATCACATAGAATCACAGATGAGTTCATTTATTCTTGTTATGCTAGGCCTTTGGGTGGCTTTTAAAAAAATTCTTGCCATTTTATCATCAATAGTGGTCCTCATCCAGTTTCAGTCTATCAACTAGAAGATCCATTTCACTTCGGAATTATTCTCTAATTATTTTCGTCCTGGATTCACACTTAAATTTGTCAGTTTCACCTATGATCAGCCATTTTCTTTATCTGTAATCCGTAGGTGTCAGTTTCTGTCAGATGCGTTTCCAATTCACTGTGGGCTAAAGCAAGGAGGTGCACTATCACCTTTACTTTTTAACTTTGCTCTAGAGTATGCCATTAGGAAAGTTCAGGATAACACAGTGGGTTTGGAATTGAACGGGTTACATCAGCTGCTTGTCTATGCGGGTGACGTGAATATGTTAGGAGAAAATCCACAAACGATTAGGGAAAGACGGAAATTTTACTGGAAGCAAGTGAAGAGATAGGTTTGGAAGTAAATCCCGAAAAGACAAAGTATATGATTATGTCTCGTGACCAGAGTATTGTACGAAATGTAAATATAAAAATTGCAGATTTATCCTTCGAAGGGGTGGAAAAATTCAAATATCTTGGAGCAACAGTAAGAAATATAAATGACACTCGGGAAGAAATTAAACACAGAGTAAATATGGGAAATGCCTGTTATTATTCGGTTGAGAAACTTTTATCATCCAGTCTGCTGTCAAAAAATCTGAAAGTTAGAATTTATAAAACAGTTATATTACCGGTTGTTCTTTATGGTTGTGAAACTTGGACTCTCACTTTGGGAGAGGAACATAGGTTAAGGGTGTTTGAGAATAAGGTGCTTAGGAAAATATTTGGGGCTAAAAGGGATGAAGTTACAGGAGAATGGAGAAAGTTACACAACACAGAACTGCACGCATTGTATTCTTCACCTGACATAATTAGGAACATTAAATCCAGACGTTTGAGATGGGCAGGGCATGTAGCACGTATGGGTGAATCCAGAAATAGAGTGTTAGTTGGGAGGCCGGAGGGAAAAAGACCTTTAGGGAGGCCGAGACGTAGATGGGAGGATAATATTAAAATGGATTTGAGGGAGGTGGAATATGATGATAGAGACTGGATTAATATTGCTCAGGATAGGGACCAAAGGCGGGCTTGTGTGAGGGCGGCAATGAAGCTGCGAGTTCCTTAAAAGCCAGTAAGTAAGTAAGTAAGTAAGTAAGTAAGTAAGTAAGTAAGTAAGTGTAATCCGTAGGTGATATGTAGAGGACATTCGAAACAACGAATCCAGGTTTGAAGTGTGGAGAGACTGAAACTATAAGTTGGGGGCCAGTAACGTTTGTGGCCTTCGTCTCTGGGTCCTTATTCAAATCATTGGTAGGCGCACAGTAAATACATATAGTATTTCTAAGCCGTATTACTCTCCGCTACAATATTACGAACTTTACCATCAATCTTGCCATAAGTAACTGTTGGTGCACTTCTACGTGTTTGTTTCCAATAAGCACTTTGGTAGGTTCCAGAACATTGATATGTTATTGAATATTGTACGACTCTTCTCTGATTAATTGTGGAGCTTCTTTCAGGAAAAGGAGTGCTACTTTAACCAGAAAGACAGAAGTTCGATGAAAAATCGCTCATAGCTGTCTCAATTTTATTTTCAACAATACTGGGAATATTTTTTAGTCCTAATAGAGCTATAATATTATTTAAAACTTCGTCATTCTGTGATTCGCCACTACTTTGTTATCAATCTTCAAAAGTTGCCTGCCTGGTATAGTCCTTCACGCCACTGAAAATAATTAATAAGGGTTAGGTTCGCAGGTATGATGGCAGGACTGTGACACATTTTTCAAGTTTACGGAGCACTCGTTACGGACATTGCAACTCTTCGAAAGGTTGCCAGGAGATACTGGAATGCCAGTGTGTTAGAGAGTTATACAGGAACACCACTTTATTTTTACTTGCATTATTATTGTACCTGCGTTTCTGAATGTACTTGACTCCCACCCCTTTCCTTGCTAACGTCAGCCACACAAACATACGGCCGCTGTTGCTAGTAGTGAAGTATACAGTACAGAGTACAGTGTGTTTCAGAAATATGTTCAATTTTCTATAGACGAAAGAGCTTACATTATTGAAATTTATTTTCACACAGGTACAACGTGTAGCATAACTGAATTTATCTGTGTGGACTGAGCACAAGTGAAGATTAGAGTTATCGAAAGTACGGGGTACCCTATAGTATGGTACGGTACTTTACAGCATTATTTAAACAAGAGTTTTGTTTTGCTGTTTTCAGGTAGGAAGGACGATGATGGAAACTGGAATAACAATATAACCGAAAGTGAACAACAGTTTTTTCCCGATTATATCATTACGGAATACTTTCGTAGAAATGTCATTAATCTGGTAGATAAATTTAGGCCAACAGTGTGCACAGAAAGGAAGAAAAGTGTAAGATGGCCAACAAATATGACAGAAGATGCTGTAGAAGATGCTAAAGAAAGGATGCAGCGAAGTCCTAATAAGTCTGTCAAGACGTTAGCTGTAGAATTTGTTTTTTTTTTTTACGGAAGTGCTCACAAAATTCTCAGGAATAAATTAGGTTAGTAATATGCTGAATAAAGTAAACGTTACATAATGAATATAACCGCTTCAAGAGTTGAGTTTGTGAAAAAAAAAATTGTTACTACTCTACTGTTTTTTTTATAAAATACCGTAAAAGTAATGATCAAACTGAAAATCGTAATAGGCTACTGTATTTCCCTGTAACATAAATGGATACACTACTTTTCTCTCCTCCTATAGCTAGTAAAATGATTTGTTTACATATTGCACTAGTAACACCAAACTCCTGTAATGGAAGGGGGTAACAGTGTTTCCGAGTATAGCCAGGTTAATGTTAAAAATGTTGGTAAAAATAAAGTGATGTCCCTGTACAATCAATGATGCGGCACCAGCGATTTCACTTTGAAGGCGTGGATTCTGGATCAAAGTGGACATTTTGATCACATCTTGTAGAGTGACGTGGGTGGGTACATAGGCAGGGCTGCAGTTACTCGAATAGGGGTGTATCAAGGAGGAATATTAGCAAATCCAGCAGAACCTTGGAATGCCTGTTATTCGGAAATGATCGACCATAAGACATACTCGTACGTTCGTATGAAAGTCTGCATTGTTTTTCAGTGTTCTACCGTATTATACACCCCAGTTAGCTCCCATATTAATGCAAACATCCTGTATATTTCATATTCAAGCGATGTCAGATATTTAAATGTTTCACATTGTGTTACTAGGCAGATACGTCCTTTCGTTTCTATTAAAGATCACCTTGAAATATTACCAATATGTAACATTAACCATGAAATACTTGGCATGATTTCAAAACGAATTACTTTACTAAACTGACACGTGTGCAATAAAAGTATGATGCCACTGGTTGTGAATCTAATTTAAATGAAGTATGGAACAAGTTTTTAAAAATAATAATGTACTCACCCCTTCAATATATATATATAATCGTATGGTATATGTGCTTCTTGCAGAATCTTACCTGAAAAAAGGAAAATTAGTGTATTAGACCTATTTAATAAATAATTTATAGCATACAATATCATATGATTTAAAAAAGTGGATGCAATGTTATATAATGACCTTAACGTTTATTAACAACACAGGGTTGCCATGTTTTGGCGCTTTACATAACGAAGGGTAATTTTGAATGAGTTTTTCAGGCTCGCTGCTAAAATGATATCCGCTTTCCTCAGACATGTAATTGCTCAAGTGTGTGCTATATTTAAATTTCGCGCGTAAACTAATACTGCTATCGATATAATATATCGTAAATTGACTGAACACGATCGACTGTGATACAATCGATACTTCTCAAGTTGTCTAGAAGTACACAGAAGCATACCAGTTATATGATAATAATTTTGAAGTAAACTTTTTATATGTGTAAACGTTATCAATTATTTCAAATCGTTCTAATGATGGTGACTTCAACACGAAGATCACATTATGCAAGTGACCAGAGTAATGCATTGGAGTTAAATCGCTCGCTTGAACTCGGTCGAATGTCGCACGCTCGAGTGAGATAAGATCGGTCATGATACGTTCGTAATAAATAGAAGCACACTACAAAGTCATCTCACCGACATGTCTTATCTTGTATGGAAGGCGACAGATAAGATACACATATGTTTTGCTCACGCGGTAAAAATAAGGCTTTATTTTCTGCGTTTATGACAAACGTCTAATGGAACGTACCCTAAACAGTAACATGAAGTTATAAATAAAATAGTATGAAAAACTTCGATATACAGTTATTATTCCTAATTAATAATTATTCAATATTTGATTTACCACATTATATAATATGATAGATCCATACATAGTGTTCCGTCTATATACTGCGACAATGTAGATACGTTTTACAAAATATTATATAGCAGTAAATTAATAACAATATTAGTACAGAGATACCGTCACAGAAAATATAATAAAATGAATAATCATGCTGCACAACTGTTACAGACGCAAAGATTGATACACTAATTATTAGAGATTATTATTACTAGAAAACGTGATACATTTCTTGCATTATCGTGATTGTGTTTTCCGTTTATAATAATTACATTTACATCCAATAACATCTATTAGATATGGCAAAAACAAAATCACTCCTGTGTGGGGGGGGGGGACATTTATCTACAACATTTATATTACATATTAAAGCAACTTTTGTAGTTGTACTATGGAGAGGTTAGTTAAACACTGCAAAGTCTTGAAATGATAAACATCTATGATGTTACTACACAGTTCATCACTGTAACAGGAACGAATGTCTAACGCTCGGCTTATTCCGTTCGAGGATTTATCGCTCGCGACAATTTTAGCCATCATGCATGTGCGCTACCTATCGGATTATGCTATGAACTACTTGGTGCTCGAGCGAAAACGTCCGATGCAGACCTCTGCAAGTGACCCTAACATGCGGAGCTAGAGAGAGAGAATGGCCTTCTAGAACAACAAGGAATCCAGGGGAGAAAAATATCATTAGAGAATATCTGTGAAACAAGAGAAGATCATCTTTCCACCTCTTCATATTAAACTGGGAATAATGAAACAGTTTGTGAAAGCACTGCATAAAGATGGTGATTGTTTTAAATACATAAATTCTAAATATTCTTTTCTCTCTGAGGCTAAACTTAAAGAAGAAATATTTGTGGGAAGCTTGATGAAAGAAATTTAATGACCCAAGAAGAACGACTGGCTTAGACAGGATTTAAAAATGTGGTTGACAATTTCTTAGGGAATAGGAAACAACCAGTTTTCAAAAACATCCTAGAAAATATGTTGGTGGCTATGAAAAATTTAGAATGCAATATGTAACCTCAAATACAACAATTGAACTTCAAATAAAAAATGACAATCGGTAAATAAACCCATAGCAACCGGAGTAGCAACACACAAAACAAAAATGCTATGAACTTATGCACCAACCCAATATAATTTCTGTCAGTTTTCGTTTCCTGAGGATCCAAATTTCGAATCATAGTATTCAAACTGCCAGTGTATTTTATACTTTAAATCCTGCGGTTACAAGCATCTAATTCAAAATGTTTTACGTAACAACTTAATATCTGTTGAAATTTATTTACTGTTTTCTAGAATGTCTCCACCTTCATTATGTTAAATTCAGGTAATTAAATACATGCACTTATAATATATTGTTATACATTAAAATATTTATTGTTATGAACTGTGCTAGGTACTGCGAAAATAAAGTTTTTAAATTTATTGGCAGAAATTTTATATCGAGAAATTGAGACTTTTTTCTGAAGAAATATCGAAAACAAAATGGATATGAACACTTCCTATGTAACATACATTGATGGTTATTATTGAATGACAAGAATTTTAAGTTTCAATGTATAATGTTATGTTTTATTTAACGATGCTCGTAACTGTTGAGGTTATATCAGCGTCGCCGTTGTGCCGGAATTTTGTCCCGCAGGAGTTCTTTAACATGCCAATAAATCTACTGACATGAGTCTGTCGCATTTAAGCACACTTAAATGCCATCGACCTGGCCCGGGATCAAACCTGCAACCACGGGCATAGAAGGCCAGCGCCAACCAGGCTGACCGTTTGTTTCAATGAAGAAGAAGACAAAGATATTTAAATTTAAATATACAGAATAAAGAATATAATTACAAAACAAACAAGAGAAATATAAATAAAATAATACAAGCAATATAAAAAGAAGATACAGCAGTATTAACAAAATTTGAGACCGAATGAGCAGCGCTCGTGCTCGGTCGCAGTTCAGATATAATATTAAAATAAAAAAAAATAATAATAATAATAATAATAATAATAATAATAAATAAGTAAAATAAAATAGGAACTAAAATATAATTACAGCGGCAATGGAATTATATAATATAATATTAACACTAGAGAAGAATAATATCGCACGTGAAAAGTAGGACTAATATATATTTCAAAATTATAGAATACTAATATAATATAGGTTGATTAATTCGTACACATAGGCTATAAATTTATTTAATAAAATTGAAGATATTAGCACGTTTCTAATTTTCTTGTTACATGTTAGAAGTTCTGGGTGTAATTTAGTTAAAGCATTGTACAACCGAGGACCAAAATTTATGCTATGCTTTAGGCCAGCAGATGTGAGACATTTAGGTTCTACTAATGTTGAATTAATATTTCGTCTCGTGTCATAATTGTGTGTCTGTAATACAAACTTATTACGATTTTTATGATAAAATTTTAACAGCGTATACTTATAAATTTGTTCAATATTAAATACATTAAATTCAGAATAAATTAATTTATTTGGATAATCGAAACGTTTCTTCAAACAAATTTTAATTATTCGTTTTTGTAGTAAATTTAACGGACTAAGATTAATTTTTGTACTTCCACCCCAAACAAGTATACCATATTGAATGATAGACTGAATAATGGCCAAATAAACATTTCGTAGAACTCTAATAGGTAAGTAGCATCGAAGATTAACGAATTTCTAATGAAATTAACGTTTCCTTTATATATTTTTACAAAAGAACTAGTTACTTGTATGTATGTGAATTAAAATAAAACGAAAAGTCACTTTTATCAATAAGCAGTACCAATTAAGAATTAAAGTTGCTAAGATATATTTCCTTGTTCTCCTTGCATTCTCTCCCTCGCCTCAAGCATTTCAAGGTCACACGACTACAGAAATACAAGCATCTTGCAAAGGTGTTTCCGACAGCGATTCTCTTCCTGCTTCTGACAACTCCACTTTTCTTTCGTTTTACACACAAAAGGAAGGAAAAGAATAAAAACAAGAAAAACGATAACGCAGGTCCAAACCGTGGAAAACGTTCTTTGATGTGGGACAAAAAAGACGAAGAAATCCTATTCCAGCATTCCTAGACAATGATGACAGTACGTGTGCGCGCGACAGCCATCTTGATAAAACGTGTGATTTATGATCTGGTTTAGACGGAAGGGGAAGGTGCGTAACTCAACACCGAGGGAAGATAGTTCATTGAAAAAGTGATTAGTCGACAACGGGCGTGCTGGAAAGCAAGTTCCTGCAGTATCGATCTATTTTATGAACCGAATTAATTTTTTGAATTGCAAATTTTGAGATGACGTAATCCGAAACTACAAATAATTTACGTATCATATAACACTCGACTCATATACAAAGATAGACATAATATTAGTTAAATATATCTGTAATCAGTGAACTTTCTATGCTCTAATAATAATGCAGTAGGGCTAGATATCACAAGAATAAAAACACGAAGAATAACAACACGTAATAAAGGAAACTAAATATATGAATTTTAATTTTGAATTCATCTTTTTAAATTATCCAATAAGTCGTATTATGATGAACGAGTAATGTGGTTTTAATGTTTCCGTCTTCACTTCTTTATAATGTCAACCCAAAAAAATATTTTGTTAACACATTTTAATTGTTTTGTGAACGTTTTCGCCATGTGTGGGCATCTTCAGACAATATAGATATCTCTATACACAATGTATATCAAAATTACATAATACAGTGAAACCTGTTCAAATCGGAACCTGAATAATCCGGAATCCTGTCTATTTCGGAACAATTTATTGGTCACAGCGAAATTTGTATGTATTATGTGTAATTTTTCCTGAATAAAACGGAAACTGTCCAACGCGAAAACGGAAACTGTCCAATACTGTTCAAAACGGAAACTATTTTGGACACACTATATTTTGTAACTATATTTTGAAAAAGCGTGTAATTTCAAGGAATATACGAAATATGTAGGTCACTAAGATAAAAACAAATTTTCTTTGCAAAATTCTAGAGGGTACGAGGGTATGTTGGCCTGTCGGCCATAAATTTTATTAACCTGTTGACTAGGCAGACTAGTCCCTTCAAAGATTTTCAATGCTTCACACCCGTATACTGTCATAGATAAACAGAGCGCAAGTGCAGTGATTTCCGGGTAAAAAAATGCAAAAAAATGTAGCATTAACATTAAGTGATGAAGTCAAAGTTATCGAGATAAAGGAAAATTAGAAACAAAGTCTATGTGAAATAATATTGAAGTACAGTTGTGGAAAACTCAGGTGTGACACTTTAAAAAATAAAGATCACAATGAGTGAGTGTGGCCAATATTGGTGACACAAAAGGAACCAGAACGCAACTGTTTATGTGCAAATAAATTAACTGTTGTGGGAGTGGGTTCTTCATGACCTTTCAAAGAACAAGCCAATTTCTGGATCTATTCTGCAAAGCAAGCTATTGAACTGGGATAGAAATTAAATAAACCAGAATTCAAGGCTTCTAATAGATGGCTCCTAGTCCAATTAATTAATAATGTGCAATGATATGCAGTACAGTATTAGAGTATAGTGTTAGATATTAAATAGAATGAGATTAGTAAACTTTAGTAATGTTTGATGACTAATGAGTGAGTTATGATAATATTTATACAGAAAATGAGATTTTAATCAAGATGATTCACCAACGTAATGAGCGATAGAAAGCTGATTTAATGTGATGAGTGTTAAATGGAATATTTTATACTTCTTGCAGTTTGCGGCAAGCCATTTTGTTTTTCATGTATATGAATGACAAAATATTCCATTTTAACGTCACACCTGAATAATACGGAAACCTGTCCACAACGGAAAAAAAAATTAGGACCATGTCACTTCCGTCTTGAACAGGTTTCACTGTACATGTGACCAATTATACGAATACAAACTTAAAATTTAAAAAACGCAATTAAAACACTTTAAAAAATCTAACTAGAAGTACAACAACAAGATCAATCAATAAGTATAAGAAATATGCATATTTAATATCATACTGTGATCATCCATTACAGATAGAGATCACAACCGGGCTATTGTGTGGGATCGATAAGCCGTATTGTTATTATATGTGTGAAGACTCGTAGGTGGACACTTATTTGACAATAGGACGCGTAATTAAATGCGTATATTTTAACAAAGAATACCATGAAAATATTTGCAAATCAATGAAGGTATATAGGGTCATGGATAACTAATATGCTTCTGAATTGATGTTTCGGCGTAAGTAGAAAAAGTTATGAATCACTAGGAGGTTTAGAAATACAAGATGAATGTAGTTTACACAAATTTAAGTACGTAATACTATGATCATAGTATGTTATGTTAGTATGTAATGTTAGTTTTTTATGTTTATAGTGTCGTAATTCCGTTTTTTAAGCCATTTAATGTGACTATTACACTTTTACTATGTCACAGTGCTTTTGACCGATAAAACGGTACGGAACGACGTATTTCAACCAATCATGGCTGCTTACCCGACAATTTTTATCACCTCCCTAGCATTTGTTTGTTATATCCCAGCTATAGAAGATCCTGTTGCATGTAAGCAAAATTTTTACCGATAGTTCTTGGGTGTCAACGGATAACTCGTAAACGGTTTCTTCGACATTGCTACACAATAAAAAATTCAAGACATCTTTTTATTTTCTATTGGGTTATTTTACGACCTGTATCAACATCTAGGTTATTTAGCGTCTGAATGATATGAAGGTGATAATGCTGGTGAAATGAGTCCGGGGTCCAGCACCGAAAGTTACCCAGCATTTGCTCGTATTGGGTTGAGGGAAAACCCCGGAATAAACCTCAACCTGGTAACTTGCCCCGACCGGGATTCGAACCCGGTCCACCTGGTTTCGCGGCCAGACGCGCTGACCGTTATTCCACAGGTGTGGACTCAAGACATCTTAAATCTATTGACCGCGTTGGCCAAGTAAAAGACTTCCTCTTCAAATCTATCTTGCCGAAAGACGGTCTTGGAGGTAACTTCGAAATGGATACCGTTGCTAATAAAACTTATCTGCTAATATTCTGTATCACTATTTCTTCCAGTTCCATGCACAAAGTTCATGTGCAACAATTTCTGGCAACTTGTACTCATCCATATTAACAACGAACAAACTGAATCGGCGACCTCGACAGTAAAGAGGTACCTTTTACATCAGGGCTGGGCACCAAGAGCAAATTCTACTCTCTCACGGGAAGCCATATGACTTCTCTTAAACTCCTTTCTTCCCCGCCGTACACCGCGCAGCGTTGATTCCGTGACGGTTGAATATTAAGACTCCCTGTTTAGAGATTAGATTCGCTCCAGGTGTCTAGCCCTGTTGTACGTGAAAGTTGTACTTCAGATGGCGTAATCGTGCAGTACATGAAATATCACCCCGCTTAGTCCAAGGTGCCTATACCGTATGCAACCCAACCAACCGGTATGCCAAAAGGTTGTCTTGTTGCAGGATAGCAAGCAAGCATTAATTAATCGCTTTAATGGCTTAGCACAGGGTTGGGCAAAATTATGCATCTGTGCTTGCACGGTATACGAGAGAAGTGTTCATGTAGAGTGCACGAAAACCGGTTTATTCAAGTTGCGGTACGTACTTTATTTTTCAGAAGAAAATGGTATTCTACCAAACTAAATAAGAACACAAAGTAAGGAAACACTTCTTTAAAAACAAAACAAAACAAAACATGTCTGTTGCACATTAATTCATATTACTCAATTTCTCAAGATTTGGAGAAACTGTATTAGCACAAGCTATGCGAAGAAGTGCCGTTAAAAGCCCATCATTTATTGTTTGAGATTTGTTTATTTTCGTAATAGAAAACAACTGTTCACATCTATAAGTGGAACCAAATGAACACAAAACTTCCTCACTCTGCTTATGCAGATTGGGAAAGCGTCCTCTTGGGAATGCGTCATAAAACTGCATAAGACTCGACTTTGAATCATATTTAGCTCGCATCTCTCGATTACATCGCAAGTCAATCAATTCACACTATAATGAAGGAGGTACGTTATCAATAAGTTAATCAGTTGGAATCAAAACATGTAGCAAAAATACGCAAATCCATTTCCAGGCAATCTAAATCGTGGAACCTTGATGTAAATTCCTCTAATAGACCGGATAGAATACATGCGTATAGTCCACACCTGTGGAGTAACGGTCAGCGCGTCTGGCTGAGAAACCAGGTGGCCCGGGTTCGAATCCCGGTCGGGGCAAGTTACCTGGTTGAGGTTTTTTCCGGGATTTTCCCTCAACCCAATACGAGCAAATGCTGGGTAACTTTCGGTGCTGGACCCCGGACTCATTTCACCGGCATTATCACCTTCATATCATTCAGACGCTAAATAACCTAGATGTTGATACAGCGTCGTAAAATAACCCAATAAAGTAAAAAAAAATACATGCGTACATTTCGAAATTTTCATTGTTCAAAATTCTATGCGCTTAGGCTATATAAGGATGGGAAAAGATATATTTCGCCTTTTTGCATTTGACGTATCCATAACAGCAATTTCTCCTTAAAAGCTGCAATTCTATCTGCAAATTGTGTATTAAGAATTTCTTTTCCCTGAAGTCCTAAATTTAGCTCATTTAAAAGCTGTAAGATCTGTAACAGCTGCTGGCACACTACAGCGCGCTGGAGCGCTCGCACTTGGAATTCCCCGTGCGGACGGAGGGCAAATGCACTCAAACGCCCATCGATGGCTTAGCATGTTTAAACGTCACTTTTCCGAACACAGGATATTGATTAAAAATTCTTTCTTCTCACCTCCTCTACCATCATTAGAAATGCGTAACTCCTTGTGCAATGGAAGTGAGTGTAGAGATTTTGTTATTAATTCTTTTCAATAGCTTTCTTCCACTGTCAAAGGGCAGAAAAAGTAGTCTGTATTAAGACACACCCTTTATTTTACATTAAAAATCTTCAATGCTTGGGAAAAGTGACATAAGTCCATTTCCACAAAAGTTTTTATTAGTTTATTGACAACTTACGGAACATCTGCTCGCTTGGGTAAAGAAACGTAAGTATTTCTGCCATTAGAATAATTCATACAAAATAAAATCAAATCGACATAAACCAATGTGAAGACGGTTTTCTTTCCTTCTCCTATAAAATTAACATTTTTACTTGTGCCACTTTTTCCGAGCACTACAGAAATAATAAAGACAATTTTCTTAATATGATTTTAAATAATAATAGCAACAAACAAACGACTTATGCATAACAATTATTTACAATAAAAATTATGACAAACTAAAACTTTGCTAGTAAATAAAGTATTTTCAATCAGTTAATTAAATAAGAGATTAAAACAAACTAGAAACATTCTCTTTCTATGCCTAGCATACTATCCATTGACTACATGGACAAATTTCTTGTTATTTGAAGAATAATTTTAGACAATTTATATGGGATTTATGAAAGTCTATTTCACTTGATATGCGGAGTATGCCGATTTCTTTGTCCAATAGACGCCACAAATTGTTAATTGACTTAAAACTGGGGATTAAAGTGAAATCTCAAGTCTTCTGGTGGTATTGAAAAACAATCACATCTTTGATATGTGACCGATGTGTTTGGGGTCTTTGTCTTGTAAAGAAATTCTACTGGCACAAATTTTTTCTGAGCTGGATGACACGGAATTGCGCAAATCATGTATATGTATATATTTATATAAATGTAATATATATATATATATATATATATATATATATATATATATACATACACACACATACAGTAGTGGCAAAAAAAAAAAAACCGGACCGACCCTTATAGCTGATTTCAGAGCCTTGTTCACTCCAGAGCACGATAGACTGGTAACTAAGACTTACGTGGTTCGAATCCTGTCTGAGAAGGAAACTTTTCTTGTTCCTTATTCAAATTTATTCCCAAGACTTTTCGATTGCTGGTAAAATTCATGTTCTGGGAATAAGTTAATTAAGTAGTAAAATATCGCTGCAATCGAAAAATATTGGAAATAAATTTGAATAAGGAACAAAAAAAGAGTTTCCTTCCCACGCAGGATTCGAACCACTAAAGTCTTAGTTACCAGTCTATCGTGCTCTGGAGTGAACAAGGTTCTGAAATCAGCTGGAAGGGTCGGTTCGGTTTTTTTTTCCACTACTGTACACACACACACACACACACACACACACACACACACACACAGAGTGGAAGTGAAATAACTTTGCAGATGTAAGAGACGATAGGGTACAAATCATCCTGAGCTGCCGCATCACAATATTTAACGCGTAAATATAAATTCTATTAAAATTAATAAATAATTCAGTCCATAGACTGAAGGTTTATTATGAAATTATTATTAACTGGGGAAGTTGAGCTTTTTAGCTTACATTGACGCTACGCCACTGGTAATTATATGAAATGTATTTCAGACTTTTCTAGTTACCTTGTAACATTTTACCTGAAATCATATTTATTTACCTGATATGTGTGTGAAATAGATTTTAAGTTATTCTTCGCTTGAGAAACATCTCTTTTGAGTGTCTGACAGAATATTTGGACTCCACTTTTCCTGGTAGCATCTTTCTATTTAAAAAAAATCCTGATGAAAATGCTCTCCATAGTCGTCGCTCACTACCCGAAGGTTTTGAGGTAAGAAAAAATAGATTAGACTCCGAGAAGTTACTTTGAGAGATACATGACGCCCATTACATTATAGTTCTGAATCAGCTCGCCGACCAGTTCTCTGTAATCTTATCTGTGGTTCCAAGAAAGTAACACACTGTTGAATGATACTTAGGTTCCCAGCATAACTTATCATTGGAGTTGGAAAAGGCATATGACGGGATCTTTTTAGCCAACCAGTAGGCTAATAGAATTACATGTAGCACAATAGATTTCAGGGGTCCAGTTCCTGTTCTCATCTATTTTGCAATCAAACGAACTATATATAGCAATAAAAATAAATAAAATTATAAAACATGGTGGGTGATAGAAAAATTCTGACTTCATTTTTTGAATCAGCAGAAATTGTACATTACATGACCAGTGTATGTGGTCATTGATTATAGTTTTGTCGACTTTTATGATAATATTTTAATAATGTATAGCAGTCATGTCAATTGATGGCCATAGGAGCAAGCGCGCGCTTTAGAGCTCAGGAGAGCCTGAGCGCTTTACAGCGGAAAGGAAAGAGATAGACGAAAGAGGTGGTATATGCCGCTTAGTCGAGCTATATCCAGGGATAGCCAGCACTGATTGAATAGATAAAGGGAAGAGAACTTATTAAAACTGTATCCATGTTAATTTTTAGATTTGTCTGAGAAGTGTAAGTCCAGTATAAGAATTTAAGTTTTAATTTGAATGCTCATTTTGCACAAGTTTCATTTTTTATTCAAAAGAAATATTTTCTCAACTTTTTTATAGAAAAGTGAAATTTTCAGATATAGACCTATTTATTTAGTAGCCTTACAGAATGGTTTCGTAAATCTAATATACCGTAAATACGTATTACTGAAGATAATGTATTCAACATTTTTAAAATATTCGCATGGAAATTGTTTGTAAGGAAATTAATTAACAGAGTAACTACTGTTACATCATAAGCAAAAGATATGTGTCCATGTGTTGTAAAAATGTCAGCTCTATAGCTTCAACACATTTCGAGAAAATAATTTAATATTCTGATGTTAGGAAGTTGCTAACCAATACATTCTCACCTTAAACGCGTAATGCGATAAGAGTTTTGTTACGTAATATTAGTTACACTTAAAACATATACAGCACCTAGGTAACTTTGCTTTGTACTGAAATATTGTTTTGATTGGTTTATTGATTACTTTTATAAGGCTAAACGTACCATCAATATCAATTCCATCTTATCATGTCATACTCAATCTCCTTTTTTGGGATATCAATTTCTTTATGATTGATGTATTTCATCCATTTAGTACAGTATAGTTGTACTACTATGGAATTTATATGAATATTCCTTCTTAACTCTTTATTATGTTATTAACGTTTAAAAAAATAACTGCAATATTAAGAAATTTGTATTAGTACTTTTGTTTTAAAGACAATATAGATAATATCAAACAGAAAGAAGCCATATAAAAATAACGAAATAACATTTCACGTTCCGTTTGAAGTTTGTGCACCACTGTTTTCTTAATCCAACAGGCTGCTTATTCATATACACAACCCTTCCTCTTTCCATACTTAGCCCGCGCACGACGTAAAGCTCAGAAAAATGCGCTTGCTTTGACATCACTGATTTATAGTCATATACTTGTTCAATTTGGAAAACATTAAAATCGAAATAAATCAAATTTGTTGTATAATCAATTGAGTTATTTAAGTAAATATTAATTATCCACTTTGAATTTTATTTTATTTTATTGGGTTATTTTACGACGCTGTTATCAACATCTAGGTTATTTAGCGTCTGAATGGTATGAAAGTGATAATGCCGGTGAAATGAGTCGGGGGTCCAGCATCGAAAGTTACGCAGCATTTGCTCGTATTGGGTTGAGGGAAAACCCCGGAAAAAACCTCAACCAGGTAACTTGCCCCGACCGGGATTCGAACCCGGGCCACCTGGTTTCGCAGCTAGACGCGCTGACCGTTACTCCATAGGTGTGGACTACTTTGAATTAATATCAGTGGGTAAAACTAACTCACTTTTAATAAGTATACACAATAGAGGGAAATATTGATCAAGACAAAGGTGAGTACCGGTAAGTATATTCTTCATCTTATACAGTTTCAGTTGCTAGAAATTGGAACTCGCTTCGGAGTGATGTAAGGGGTTGTTGGACAATAACTTCATTTAGGTCAAAATTACATAAATTCTTACTTAACAGATTAATTGCTGATTAATATTTGTTACTTATAATGAAACTAACATCTGTCCATTCTTATTATTATCATTAATTTCTCTAAATAGATTTACAAAACCTCTAATGGCAATTACATTAATATTCTCATTATAGAAATATATTTTAGATTTATATTTTTTTTCTCCCTGTAACATAGTCCTAGTAAGCTTATATTAAATTAATTTTCATCATTTTACTAGCTATCTCAAATATTAAATTAATTATAATTGATTGAATTAAATTAGCTCATAAATTAAGTTACTACTTTACCTTATAGGTTTATCTAAATTTAAATAAATATGTAGTCTACTAGTAGTTAAAACTGAAGAATATTGCTAGAGAAGGCCTTATGACCTTAACTCTGCCAGCGAAAATAAAACATTATTATTATTATTATTATTATTATTATTATTATTATTATTATTATTATTATTAAGTTGAAATTGAGGAAAAAATTCAACATGTGAAGGAAAAAAACAGGAGAATAATTGAAAGAATGGGGGAAGACAGAAAGAGAATGAATGTGAAAGGGAATATAATTTAAAGATACAATGATTAAAGCTCTTGACAGACAGAGCGTTTACATTACTAGATCTATTATTTAATCGCATGAAAGTGCTTCTACTTTCGTATTAGACCGTACTCGTGCGGATGGAAATGAACGGGAAGGCTTAGAGAACATTTTACCGATTCGGACTGTGACCCTCCCTCACTAACACTGATCTCTACTCAAACACTCCGAGTTTTACTTCAAAGGGCCTTATCAGCCATGGACGTATTATTCATCAATCCAAACAAGTGAACTCATGGGATGTGCGTCATGTATGACGTCGTGGCACACTCAAACCATCTCTGGGCTTCTCTCCTTTGTTCCTGGTCACAACACTGTCCTTAAGTAGATAGATAAGGATCGGAGAGTCCGCGTCTGAATAGCAGCGGTGTGTTGGGGTTGCTGATCAGAAGTTGTGAGGGGAAGCTTGTCCGTTTCATGAATAGATGAGATGCAAAGCCTCCACGAAGCCGCGACGTTGTGGGAGATCTGAATACAAGTCTGCTGTCGTTCAACTTCTCTGTTAATAAATCAGTCATAATCTACCCATCAACTAATGCAATGAAGCAATCTGAACCTCTGGATTAACCAAGTATTTTGTAAAAAATTGGTTATACTAACGTCGGAGATAATTATTCTTTCTGTTCCTTCTGCAAGCGATTCAATTGTAATCGCTGTAAACGTTAAAAATCCTCATGAAGATTAAACTAGGCGAGAGCATGTAAAAACAGCGTAGAAAGGAGCCAATTAAAATACGAGCACGTCCATTAAGACATTGGAAAATGATAGTAAAATGGAATTGGCACCGACAATGAAAGAAAATGAGAAATATACAGAGTGACAGGAATAATAATAATAATAATAATAATAATAATAATAATAATAATAATAATAATAATAATTGATTAAATGGCGATCTTACTCGTGTTAATTATGTAAGCATGTGTGGCTTACAGCTGTTTCGGTTTTACTTGACACCATCCTCAGAGCCTACTAGATCTCGGAGCTATCTCAACGTCGCTGCCTGTTGTGTGGGTGCATTCGTGTGATGAAGAATCGTGTTAAATAATGCGTGTGTTCTAAAATTGATCTGTGTGTTGAGAATTTGATTAGGGTGTGTTTTAGTGTGTCTGTATATTTCATATTGTTCTAATGTGTTGATTTTTTTGGTTTTTGGGTTGTATATGTAGGATTTCCATGTCTGTATTTATGTTACTGTATGTGTGGTTAGCATTATTTATGTGTTCGGCATATGTAGATGTACTGTAGATGGAAATCCTACACATACAACCCAAAAACCAAAAACTCAACACACTAGAACAACATGAAATATACAGACACACTAAAACACACCCTAATCAAATTCTCAACACACAGATCAATTTCAGAACACACACACACTATTTGACACAACTCTTCATCACACGAATACACCCACACAACAGGCAGCGAAGTTGAGATGGCGCCGAGATCTAGTAGGCTCTGAGGATATTGTCAAGTAACACCGAAACCCTGTAAGCCACACATGCTTACATAATTAACACGAGTAAGATCGCCATTTAATAAATTATTTATATTCAAGTGTTAAAAGTAGTGTCCGAAAGATTCAACATAATAATAATAATAATAATAATAATAATTTACTTATACCGACAGAGTTAAGGCCATAGGGCCTTCTCTTACACCAGTGGTTGTCAAACACCACGAAATTGTGACGTAATAGAAATGCAACCCGCACACCACTATCGCATGGAGAGGGGTGGAGTGGGTATGTCCTCAGGTAATGCAGCGAATAATAGTGGAGAGACTGACTGTGACCAAAAAAACAAAAGGAATATAATATTCTTCTACTTATTAATTAAGATGATATGTAATCTAATTAAGATGATATGTAATTAAGTTGGTATGTAATTAATTAAGGTGATATGTAATTATTTAAATTGGTAATAGTTGGGTGAAATAGAAGTACTTATAAGTTAGATTTACTTTTGCTTATCGTAGGCCCCCAACAAAATAAACCAGGTATAGAAAATATAAACAAAAAACATAAAAGAAATATTAATGATTGAATTATTCATCAAGAATTACTCAACAAACATAAAGGGATTAAAAAAATTAAATATATTAAAAATTCTAACATTGCAACATAACATATGATTGGAAATAATCATTACCATAACTACGAATTATAGAATAGTTTTTATTTATAGTCCTAGGTTTATTGCATCTACTATTTATAGATTTACGTTTATTTTATATTATTTCATTTACATTTATTTTATTTTATTTCATGTAATTGTAATTATTGTATATTATATATCACTGCCACCGGGTGTATACCCAATTGTAGAGTTAATAAATAAATACATACATACATACATACATACATACATACATACATACATACATACAGTACATACATACAGTACATACATTAACTACACACACTTTTCTCCGTGTTAACTTTTATCCTCCTATTCATTATTTTTGTATTATTAATAAAATAAATATATTTTCTTATTTACCATAAAAAGAACGTGTACTTTACATCACCAGATATTTTAAATTAGAAAAACGTACCAGGCTGGTCACGAAGTTGTAAATTATGCTAAATACTTAAAAAAAGTCGAAGTATTTTACCCCGATTAAGACATAGAAGCCGAAACTTTTTATTATTTATTTATTAATGAAATATTCAAATTACACTAAATACTTCAAAAAAGTCTAAGTATATTACCCCGATTAGAATATATAGAAGGCGATACTTTTTATTGTTCGTTTATTAATGAAATATTCAAGTTACAGGTAAGGACGTGGTAGTCTTTATATCAAGAAGAATAACGACAACGTGCATTGTTCTTTTAAACTTCATTAATACTTTTACAACAAATTAAATATCTCATATTTTTTGCCATCTGCACAAATGAGATACTTTTACTCCCATGCTCCTTAAAATGAAGTTTTTACGCACTATCTGTTTTGGAAAAAATATCGAAACATATTATCCTACACACTTGTAACATTATATGTGTACGTCCGCTGCTGATAAATGTCTTGTCTTATATCGAAGTGAAGGCTGTAAGCAGAGGGTTGGGGTATGATGCCATGGTTAGGCTTGAGTAAAGGCAGGGGCATGTGTCGCGACACAGTTTTTTCTTTTTTAATTTTTAACTGTCTGTTCAGAAATACTTTGTTACTAAAGTATCATATCACGGGATTTTATGCTTACTTTTGCACTGAAACATATTTCAACATATTGCAATATCGAACAAATTAGGTGGAAAATCATAACAGAACGGACGAGTGACGTATATGTATAATGTTCTCTCTGAATACAATCTATTTTTCATTAAGCTGAAGTATTCAGTTCGAACCCGGCAAAAAGCAGTAGATTTTAAAATGGCGGTAAAAATTCTTAAGATGATTACTCCTCGCCGCACCAAGTTCCTTGCTTCGCTGCCCATTGTTTCGTATGAGACTGCTGGATATTTTGAGAGGCCGAAATGGACTCTGATAGACAAAACAAGACGGAGACTTCAACGTCTACACTGTTGTAAAACGGGTGACACTGCTACTCGTGCAAGATTTCTATAAGAGGCGGTGATGAGCGCCCAAACCGCTGCCAGCTCGTCACATTCTTGTGGAAGGATGCGAGTAAAATCGGTATGAAACATTCTTCTCGACCCTTGATATAAGTAAGCTTCACCATTGCATTGGCCACACTTCAAATTGTTTTCACTTCAGTCACACACAACTACATTTGACTGTAAATATTAAAAAGGAAATGAACTTGTCTTGCCTGAAGATACCCTATTTCTCGACATCTAAGCCAATGAATATAGCCTAGTAGTTGAGAGTTGGGTAGTATCGGATTTCGGGTAATATCGGACAGTGAGTTTCTTTCATCTACCACCAGACAATAGTACCTGAATGGCATGGTTACTTTTCTGTGATGGCTTTTGGCGATCACTGTCTTACACTGTACCAGGGCACAAAGTATACAAGCAGTGAAAATTTAACAAAAAGTTAAAGAAAAGAATACTAACATATTACAAAAAATAACAATAATAAGCTTAATAGCACAATAAAGTCGACACTAAAGAACATGAAAATGATACCATAACAGAAAAAAAGAAAGTAAAATACATTGGAATATAGTAAAAGCAACTAATTTAGTACAAGTAGTTAATATGAAAAACGTAAGAAAGAATATACAAAAAATTAACATTTTACATCAAATAGGAAAAAAGTTTTAAAAAATACCATGCTCTTCCCTTAAGAGGAATAGAACGAGATAGGCCTATGTCAAAGTTTTAAATCAAGGTTACAAAAGTGGTTAATTTTACATACTTTTAATGTTTTAGATAAATGTTTATTATTCAATGAAAAAAATTTATAAATTTTGCTTTCATTTGTTTGTTTTAATCTGATCTTATATAATTTCTTTTAACACTCAATCTGTTTTTGTAAATTGTCTGGTAAATATATATTTAATTTGATTTTATTTCAATATCTACTCTTATTATTGTAGGCCAGGTATTATATATTTTGACGTTGTCTATGGACTGTATTAGTGCTGAATGACATTAAATTATCTGCCTGCCTAACTATCCTGGTCTTATAGACAGCACGCTTAAAGCCGCGATGACACGATACGAGTACAATCGGACCGAGTTTACTCGGACGTCACTTGAACGCTACTCGTATCATAGCAACAGGTAATACGAGTGCACTCGGGCACCGACATCCGACACGAGTTGACTAGGACCACGCTCAACTATTACGAGTAACCTCAGATACAAGTGTGAACTAAAACTAACGGTGGAGAGCGGAGCGTTACAACATCTCGCTCAACAAAATGGACAGAGCGTGAACGGTGCAACTAATCGAACTACACGAAACAGATGAAGTGATATGGAGCTTAAGATTATTTGAATACAAAAATAAGGACGCGCAGGCCTCTATAGGAAAGCGTAAACCTCAAGAAGAAAATTGTAGGTTAGGTGCAGCGACAAAATACATTTAATGATATTATTAAGTACTTTGTATATTTTGCTGTCCATATGCACAATAGAAAATTACTCTTTCCTTACGTTTTTAACACTATATCAAAGTGACTAGTTTCAATGATAAAACTTCAATAATGTAAAATTAATTATGCTGCCACAACACGTGTAAGCTGTGCAGACACTTCCGTGACTCACAGATAGGCCTACACTAAACGTACTATAATTCCTCAGAAAGATAACGTAATTTTCATTTTATCATAATATCCGTAGCCGCTAGGTTGGGATAATTTTACGGAAGAATCCATGTATATATCATTAAGCTTCAAAACTTCGTCATAACAAGTCTTTGATTAGAAACAAAATTAGGTACCTACATTATGTAATAATTTCTCTTGAACTGTAGTTTTTGAGGACATACGGTGTATAAAGTTTCATGTGTCATTTCATTTTATATAACGATGAAAATATTTACAGTCTATTTTAAGTAGATAGTCATTTCGAGTTATTTTTATCTTGAAGTAAAGATGCATTAATATGAGTAAAAAAAGGATTAGGGAACCTTGGTTGTAGGTTAGAATGTTATGTTTTATTTAACGACGCTCGCAACTGAGGAGGTTATATCAGCGTCGCCGGATGTGCCGGAATTTTGTCCCGTGGGAGTTCTTTTACATGCCAGTAAATCTACTAACATGAGCCTGTCGCATTTAAGCACACTTAAATGCCATCGACCTGGCCCGGGATCGAACCCGCAACCTTGGGCATAGAAGGCCAGCGCTATACCAACTCGCCAACCAGGTCGACCACCTTGGTTGTAGGTTTAATGTTAAATTTGTAAGTAGATGCAACCAATTCGTCGGTCCTTACAATCCAATTGCTCTACTTACTTCTTCTGTTTTCGCAAGGGAAACAGTTTGTTGTATTTCTATCATTGGTGTGACGGTTCTTTTAGTTTGACCTTAGCCTCCCTTTCAATAGCCATCGAGTCACTTCAGTTTATGGCCCTTGCTTTCCAATTCCTTATACCTATCTTTCTTAAGTCTGTCTGTAAGAAATTGGAAAGGAAGGGCCATAAATTGAAGTGGATGGATGGCTGTTGAGAGGGAAGCTAAGGTCAAACTAAAAGGACCCTCACGCCAATGATGACGATGATGATGATGATGATCCCAAAACTCATTCAGTCCATTTCGCCATTTTTATTATTTATACATATATTATATATGATTTTTTTTTAAGATTTATATCATATTTTAAGCTTCTTTTCTTCCAAAACAGCTCCAATCCTTATCTAAAAGTTTGTGTTATTCTATATATCACTTGAAAACAAGCTCAATCCTTCCATAAAAATGGAATGAGCGCGTTTTCAATAATAGTTTGCAAGACCAAGATTTTAACATCATAAGTAACGGCCAGGAATAAAATTAACGGGTTTACAAAGAAACTTGATTTCTGATCAATATCATTTGACAAAAGGATATTTGATTCATTTCAGTGTATTAAAGAGCTCATGGAAAATTTCGCTACATATGATGGGCAAATACTGTGTTTTTGCGGACATGCAACTAAATTTCCACAATTTTAATCAACAACTTTTAGAGTACATTCCAGAAGAAACTCAAAACAATTACGATTATCACAAAGATGGTGAATCCCTTTTTAGGGCAGTTGCGTTCAACTGGTTGAAATTCCAGGAAGTATGAAGGAAAATCTCATTTAAATATGTACCTAGAAATGGAATGTTTAAATTATACTCTTTTTTGCGCAGAGCGTACACCAATTTTGGATCAAAAGAATGCAAGAATAACTCGAGTTTGCAAAAATAAGAAATTATTAAATTTTTAAATATTTGCATCCTTGTATTTATGCAAAATGAGTTTCTCGTCTATGTTCAACATCAAAACAGAAATGAGACATTGCCTGGAACTTTAGATTTGAGGAGCTACTTTCTGAATAGAGGCACATTAATCGTATTAATTATTTTTTACTTTTAACTACTAAGACATTTATTTTATGTTCAATATTGTTTATGTTTATGTTTCTAGATACAAAATAAATGATAAGGTACTTTTTTTTAGTTATTTTGTAAATCATATCACAACCCCTCTCAACCCCATACACGACCCCCCTGGGGATCGCGACTCACACTTTGGGTACCGTTGCTCCAATAGATAAAAGTGAACAGTTGCATTGCAGAGACGATACAGCACAACGCATGGCAAGGAAAAACACCCAGACCTATAGATGTCAACGAGAGCGCAAGCGTGCCTCATCGCTCTATACGCTGTTAAGAGCATATACGGCACTCAGATGCAGGTCACTGGTGATTACAAGGGTAGTACAGTAGTGGAACAAAAAACCGGACCGATCCTTGTAGCTGATAGCTGGTAAAATTCATGTTCTGGGTATAATACGTTCATTAAGTCGTAAAATATCGCTACAATCGAAAAGTATTGGGAATAATTTTGAATAAGGAACAAAGAAAGTTTCCTTCCCAGGCAGTATTCGATCCACGCAAGTCTTAGTTACCAGTCTATCGTGTTCTGAAGTGAATAAGGCTCTGAAATCAGCTACAAGGGTCGGTCCGGTTCCCCCCCCCTACTGCTGGACATATGACATTGAGGAAGAAGTCGTTCAGTAAGTTTTAGGCTGACGGGACTCTTGACTTCTCATGGGTGAACGGGAGATAATGTTCTTTGTCTGATATATGGAAAGCATTTAGTTACAAAGAGAAGCAATGTGAAACGCCTGAAATTATTAATTGATGCTTAATGTACTGTAGAGATTCTTCCTAACTGAATTGCATATAAGTTTACAGAATAAAGTAGAAAAAGGGTAGACTCGTTATGAATTCTGTCCAAAAAATTGTCAAGATATGTCGTCCATAGATTTTCAGTTTGACAGTGTTCCTTACCATTGTGATGTCCTTTGGTTAAGCCAGGAAAAGTTCTGTGAACAGGGCCAAGTTGCAAGTCGCTTTGCCGGGTAATATATCAAAGGTACGAATATTTGCGGCGCAAATTATTTCTATATTTGGCAGTAAGCACGTATGTCAGCAGTTATGAACCTCACAAAACCAAGACTAAGATCAAGATTATCAGATGATACGTCATGTTGCAGGAAACATAATTTCGTCGGACATAAGAAGGTTGGTGTCGGCAAAAAGAAGAAAAAAATTCTATATTAGATGAGAAGTCAGAAATTTAAATTTGTTTCTACAAATGTGCTGTTCATATAAGTACATTATTAAGTATGTAACAGTTACATAACAATTAATTAGGTAGGCCACATTACCTAAAACCTCTAAGATAAAGGAAATATACTATGTTTATTATTTGGTGAAGGCCTATTATTTCATATTTCCATATGCACAATGTCCTGTAATTTATTTCACTTTTGTATTGGTAAGTTTAAAATAGCAAAACAGTGTTTTTATACTAGTTATATAAATTATTATATAAAATTGATTATATTCTAGCTGTTATCTCATAATTATATAAAATTAATTATATTCTAGCTATTATCTGAAACTATATATCTAAATTAAGGAGAAGACACTGTACGTATATTATTTACTGTAACCTACTATTTTATAATTCATTGCATTTATTACAGAAGTACACTCTACAAAACATGTTCTGATTTCTTGTTGTCTTGTATCAATGTAACACATTATCTATTATTTAAAAACAGTTTAATTCATCTTGCAGTGATAGGGCAATAGGGTTTAATTTACTCGCCCCTTTTTATTCAGTTCTGCTATCTGCAGAATAGATTCTTTGCAACCAGTGATCGCTTGATCGCACGCAGAACCGTCTACGTCATACCTGCACAAACAGCGCTCAACGAGCGCACACGCTCCTTCGGAGCGGGAGAGCCGTGTTTACCGCTCGCCGAAACGGAGAGGAAGATACGTCAGAATGACATAGACTTGCTATAGATAGAGGAGAGGAAAACGACCACTCAGCTATCTAGTGTAGTGCAGTGTGTATTCTCAGTAACTGTTTCACGTTGCTTATCTACTGCTACAGTACAGTATGGAGGAATCTAAAAGACGGAAAAGTGATCATCTGGCAAATTCTTTCAATGTTGCATGGTAAAATGCTTATTTTTAATAGCTGCTGGAGTAAATACTCAGTGCCTTATCTGCCACAACATTTAGAAAGGTAGAAAGAAACATAACATAATGCGTCATTACGAGTCCAGACATAAAGACACGATTGTTTTGTTGCTGAAGATCGGAGTGAAAAGGTTCAGGAGTTGAAAGCTGCATTATTACCCGAGATAGGTACAGTCGGTATTTGTCTTTTTATGAATTTGAAATACATTGTCTTATCAGAGGTACTTTCTTAATTACTTCTATGTCCGAGGTTGCGGGGTCGATTCCGGGCCAGGTCGATTGCATTTAAGTGTGCTTAATGCGACAGGCTCATGTCAGTAGATTTACTGGCATGTAAAAGAACTCCTGCGGGACAAAATTCCGGCACACGGCCAACGCTGATATAACCTCGACAATTGCGAGCGTCGTTAAATAAAACATAACATGTAACATTTAACTATTTACAGCTGGAACTTCTTTATCTTCATTGTGACCTAAGGGCTAAAGATCGCTTGAATAATACTACTAGCCTGGTTGAGTTCTACAAGACTAAACATAGTAATAATATTCACGACTACACAGGCTGGCTGTGAAAATGATTGCTATGTTTGGCTCAACATTTATATTTGTGAGCAACTGTTTTCTATAATCAACTTTAATAAAGGCAGGCATCGAACATCTGTAACTGATGTTTCATTACGATCAGTAGGCTACTGTTCCTTTCAGCTGCCAACAGCATAAAACCTCGTTTTGATGTACTGATGAATAAAAGTATAACAAAATGATATTGCACATTTAAGTAGCTATAGAATATCTATTATTTCCGTAAAATAAATATTTATTTATTAATTAATATTAGTCCAAGATTCTTTTCGAAAGACTGAACGGGAATTCATTTCCAGTCCACCCTTATATAGAGCGCAGCTAATATCTGCATTCCGCTCATGAGCTGTGAGCCGGATCGGAGAGCGCAAACCTTGTGCAGGCCTGGTCTACGTGCCCTTGACCTTGACATCGCTGCTATAGACGAAAGATAAGTCTCTTTCATTGCCCACTGAGAGAAACAAAACACGGTCCGCTTGGATACGAAGAGCGTCCGCTATGTACAAAGCAAAGAAGACAGTCTCAATACGTTGGTTACTAGGCAAGAAAAAGCTGTGTTTAGTTGGGAATGGAATAACACTGACATTACACAGGTAAGGTCCGCCAGTGCCACAATGAGCTGTGCTGTGTGAACGCAAAGCCGTCATTATCGACAATAAAACTGACTTCAAGGTGAACCGTAGAAAGTGTTCCGTGCAACAAAATCGCGCGGTTTTCGATGTCAAGTTTCACTCTCCGTCCTGGCAGCGCCTCGTCAACACAGTTCCACAGTGACCCAGGTAAGCGCTGTTTGCGTAACGAATCTACACAATAATGAAATGTCGCTATACAGAAAGAGGAAGTACAGACGTGGCCACGTTATTACAGTCATGAATATGTTCGAACTGTACTGCAAAAATCAGCATGAACACGATCTACATAATGTTATTTCCGAATAAAATATTTTCTTGTTACCTTCATCAAGTGGTGCACTTCATTATAAATATAAATAATTGTTATTAACCCTCTTTGTCAGTTAATATTATTCAGTTATAATAATAACAATAATAATAATAATAATAATAATAATAGTTTTATTTAACCTGGCAGAGTTAAGGCCGTAGGGCCTTCTCTTATACTCAACCAGGGTTGAAACTTGCTTACAGAGTTGAACATACAACTGAATCGGATTTAAGTAATTACATACAGATACAATTTACATAATGAGACCAAAAGAGTCAGTTAAATAAAAATTTACCCAATAAAATGAAAATAAATACAGTGGAAGACATAGTCTATTAATGTTGTTAGAATCAAATATAGTAAAATCCCTCGTAATCGGCACCCAAATAACCGGCAATACCAAAACAACACACTTTCGGCTGGGCCAAAAAAAAAAAAGTTTAAATTTGCCACGTTGCCACAGTCTAGGCCGTCAGTTTTGTCACATTAGGAAGTTCGCACGGACTTTAATTTTCAGCGAATATTCGAACCTAAAATTGCTGCAGGCCTATTATTTGTTTTGTGTGATGTGTTTTAATAAAGAAAATTCACACAGTTTTTATGTTTATTTACTTATGTCGAGCCGTCAGTTTTGTCACATTAGGAAATTCGCACGAACATTAATTTTCAGTGAATATCCGAATCTAAAATTGCTGTAGGCCTATTATTTGTTTTATGTGATGTGTTTCAATAAAGGAAATTCACACAGTTTTCATGTTTATTTAGTTATGTCGAGGCGTCAGTTTTGTCACATTAGGAAGTTCGCACGAACATTAATTTTCAGTGAATATCCGAACCTAAAATTGGTGTAAGCCTATTATTTGTTTTGTGTGGTGTGTTTTAATAAAGAAAATCCACACAGTGTTTATATTTATTCAATTATGAACAAGTCGTCGAGAAATAGCTTCAAATGGCTGCAGTTTCAACATTTAGCACCATGAATTAGAACTTTTTTTATATACCAGTATTTATTCAATTTTCCGGCAAAATCTCGTGTCCGGAACTAGCCTGGTTCCTTTAGTGCCGGATAAGAGGAATTCTATTGTAGATAAAATCAGAAGCCGATAATTCAATAAAACGTTCACGATAAAAGCAATAATAAGTACATTGGAACACATATTGATATTAAATTACAAACAAGTAGGATTCACATAATTAAACCAGAAACCGACAATTTAATAAAATGTACATAATAATAATAATAATAATAATAATAATAATAATAATAATAATAATAATAATAATAATAATAATAGTAGTAGTAGTAGTAGTAGTAGTAGTAGTAGTAGTAGTAGTAACATATACATGATTATATATATATATAGTGGAATACATATTGGTATTAAGTGATAAATGAACACGATTTACATAATAAAGTCATAAACAGAGATTTGAATAAAGAATACACAAAAATGAACACTGCGGTAAACATACGAGTATAAGCATTAAGTTAGAAGAAAATACTACTTACATAATAACATTACAAAGACGATTGAATTAAGTGTACACAGTAGAAATAAGAAACATAAAATAAAAATGAACACAATGGAATACATTCCATTAAATATTTGCAACGCATTAGGTCTGGCAACTCATCATAAGATATTCTTCTAATTTATATTTAAAATAAATCAAAGTTCGACAGCCCTTGACTTCAGGCGTCAGAGAATTCCGGTGAGGAGAACAATAGCAACAGTAGTACAGCTCGTTGTGGTACTGGCGGCCCTTGCATGTATAATATCAGTATTCTTCCATTGCTAAATAAATACAGCTTTTATTGTCTAGTAACCAACGTATTGAGACTGTCTTCTTGGCTTTGTACAGCCCGATTATTTAGTCCTGACAGCTCAGCGACGCGAAAGAGAGGAAGAAAGAGGAGTAGTGGGGAGAATTCCGGAGTAGAGAGAAGGGCGAGCGGTCGCTAAAGGAATGCAGTACAGCTCAACTGTATTTGAAACACAACGCTATACCCCATGCGAGACATCCGATCGCTTTGACTGCAGGCAACAGCCTATCCTGAACATCCCTTGGCGTAACTTAATGGACGCAGAACGCCGTCGACTGTCAGGATTAAATAATCGTACTGTACATAGCGAACGCTCTTCTTATCCAATGATATCAAATTTATTTATCACATCGATATCACATTTTAAGAATATTTGTATACAGGGGAACTCAAGCAAATATGAACAACCAGATAATATAAGGAACTGGAAGGCTTTTAGCTCCTGTGGTATCCCTGGAATTTTTTCTTCTCTTTCTAATCGTTGGTAAGAATGCGCCATAGCGCCCTTGTGTCTTGTAATTCAACTGGATCGCGCTGAAATGTCTGTAATTTCGATATCATTCAAGTGCAGAAAAATATTAGGCAGAGGTTGAAATAAATTACTGTTCAATATTTTTAAAATTTTGTTCCTACTTACTGTTGCCGTGTTTGAAATTTGAGGCTATATCAGACGTTCAGAGCTAAAGTGGATCAAGTCACAAATTTTCATAAAATTAGTTTAATTCATTTCCTGAATAACTAAAGTTGGATCTTTTCCGAGCAGTAATAGATCAAGTCTTAATTCCAAGCATTCGCCGGTAGATGACACCAGTCACTTTTGGCTCAGATTATTTGTTCACGATGTCCTGAGCCACAGTGGATCAAGTCACCAAAGCGTTGCATCAATTAGCATCACAATTGTGGACTAGACAAGGAAAACTATATATTTGCCAAATTACAACGTGTGGGAAAACACAAAAAACTGTATGGTTGCAATTATTATTTAATTTTTTCAACATGAAGTGTCTCAACATCCAATTAAGTTCTCTGCAAACTGTAAATCAACCCATTACTGACAATATTATGTAGTGTAACTGGCTCCCACATTATCAAAGTCTGACAACGATAGAAGTGCCATGTATAATTTCTTTGAAAATAGTACAAACAGTCGAGTGATTTGTGAATATTAAAAGGTAGAACACTAACAATTTGATTTGTAAGCATGGTACTTAGTGTCCATGAAATCTAGCATTGCCAGAAGGTCTGCCTTTAAAGAGTTCTTAGGAGTCAGCATAGCAAACTTCTCCAGATTTGTAATAGACTGCAGTGTTCGTCCTCTTCTTAGACCCTGGCATGTCTTCCACTGTTCAGAATCACTCAAGTTATTCCTGATAAAGACCAATGTTGGATGATCACAAGCAACTCGAATCCATGATACTTGAATATTGCGCAATATTAACGTATTTAGAACCGTATCAGCTTCTGAAGCCACGTCCAAGAACTTTTCAGATTTCCTTGAAATCACTTTGAATGTTTTTTTTTTAATTCTGGCCGACCGTACAATGTCCTGCATCTCATCAGGAACCTTGGCTTTACAAACTCTCTCCCTTAGCAGTTGTGTATGGCTTCCCTTGCTGCCGTGGTTTCCTATTTTCCACACACTTCTTTGCCTTAGAAACTTTTATAATTAGTGGCCTGTTATTATCCATGATAAATGCTACAAAACCGCTACATTCTCTGCAGATCAACACAGCGAGTAACCCTCCACAGAACATACACTAAGTGGCACTTATATCGTTCATCAGGACTATACTACGGGACTTATACCGAGTGTCATCTAGAATGCACTCCTTTGATCATGTGGGAGGATGTTTGGCACATATATCCATTACTATGACATTGGCGCTGCTACATATATGACATTCCGTGACAAAAACAAAATTTGACCTCGGAGGCACTTATACTGTTTTCCATGTCTGCTTCTCAATTGTTTATATTTTATAAATCTAGAATTTGGGTCTAGGAATTCTCGCCATCGGAGGTGTCGTCATTGTACTACTTCGTCAAGATTAAATTTTCGTCACCGGACTTGTGGTCACACATTAAATTTTTGCCACCAGACTTATGGTCATCGATTACATTTTCATCATTGGCCACAATAATGTTTCATATTATTATTATTTATTTTAAATATAATAGAATTATTAGGTTGTTTTACAATGTTGAACAATAGGTTTTTCCAGGAGTTCACTTAGCCGGTTGTGTATTCCATTGAGGCCAAGCATTTTGGAGGTGTTTACAGGCCGAAGGATTGTCAGGACAACACTCGGAAGAAGGTAATATTGAGTTGAGACCATAATTTGATTCATGATTAGATATTTTATCAGCCCGATCAGCTAACAATTCAGAAATTTCTTCAACAAACATTGTCTTCTTAATATTTCGTAACTTGAAAGTTTAAAACAGTACTGAGAAAAGAGAAAAGAAATTAAATCTGACTGTTCACTGTTGCTCAAATAACAGCGTTTCTGATTACAAAATCTACCAAAACAAAACCGCGAAGCTGCTGCAAGTGACATCCGTGCGTCGAAATTTCGCTTCGTGGATAAGTTCCTTTACGATACCGCATGTATTCGTTCATGCTTTAAGTGATGTCCTTCATTGATTGGTTCATTTACTGATTTATTTATTTATTTCATTTATTTATTTATTGTGTGTATTTATTTATATACTTATTTACTGTAATTATTTATTTATGTAAGTTATTTGCTTATTTCACGAGTGAATATTTTTGTTATCTACCTCCATGAGAATGTTTAGTATTAGTATTAGTACTTAATATTTATTTAATTAACCTGGTAGAGATATGGCCATCAGGCCTTCTCTGCCTCTCTACCAGGAGATTACAACTGTAATATGAAGAATAAAATTACAATTAATATTAAAATTACAATTACAATAAAAATTAAAGTACGACAAGATTACCTGGTTAATGAAAGCTAGACAATTTATCATAGAAGTTAAGAACAAAGAATATTTTTGTATTTACTGAATTACAAATTAAACGTAGAATAACAAAATTCTATAGTGATAAAATTACCATATATTCAGATATTTTGTGATAGATTAAGATAACTATTTACAAGAAACCATGTCTGAACGAGTCTCAATTACTGCTTGTTTGATAACTCAAAAATTTTCCTAAACACCTCATTCTGGAACACTCTTAACTTCTGTTCCTCTCTCAAAGTGAGAGTCCAAGTTTAACAACCATTAGGGAACAACCGGTAATATAGTCTAACTGTTTTATAAACTCCGCTTTCAGTTTTTTGAGAGCAGAGTGGATGACAAAAGCTTCTCAATCAAGTAGTAACAGGCATTTCCCATATTTATTTTACAATAATAATAATAATAATAATAATAATAATAATAATAATAATAATAATAATAATAATAATAATAAATTTAGCTCTACATTCGATGTGAGCTTTAGCAATTTTGACACCTTTTCTTATCCTGGACTACCATCTTCCAATTTTAGCATTCCAGTTTTCTGAGTTCATTTTCTACTACATTTATCCATATAAGCTTAGGTCTGCGATTTACTCGCTCGTCACCGGGATTGTATTTCATTTCCTTGATTCATTCCGTGACATTTATCAGTGCTACATGACCCGCCCATCTTACAAGCAAACATTCTGAAGGGGGCAAATAATAAAGTTTTTTTTTTCTTTCACCATGTTAATAGTGTCAAAAGAAGTGCTTATACAAATTTTGGCCACTCGACCGCAATTATGAGGGACGTAAAAAAATAAGTTCGTCAGGGGCCGTTAACAGAAAGAAAACACAATTTCATTGGAAAAATTTATTGGAACAGGTACAGCAATTGTTCAGCTATTTTTCAACATAATCCCCACTGGAATTGAGACATCTGTCATATCATAGGATCGACAGAGAAGTGCAGACGGCTGTCAAACGCTGGTTACGATCCCAGGCGGCTGACTTCTACGACACAAGGATACAAAAATTATTGACGCATTGTATGACAAATATCTCAATTTCAGTAGGGAATATGTTTACAAAAAGCGCAACAATTGCTGTATCCGTTTCAATAAATCTTTCCATGCAACTGCACTTTTTTTCTGAAAAGAGCCACAGGGAAAATCACTTTCTAGACGGCTTCGTAATTGCGGTGGAGTGGCCAAAATTTGTATAAGCACTTCTTTTAACATTATTAACATGGTGGAAGAAAAAATTTAACATTTTTATCTGCCCCCATCAGAATGTTTGCTTGTTAGTCTGTTTATTTAGGAAGGATGATTACGTGCAAGTTCCCAAGATTTCACTGAGTTCTTTCTTTATATTAATCCATTTCTCCAGTTTCCATTCTCAAAAAGAAGATCGCTTATTTTTCGAAGGATTTTTCTTTCGATTGTTTTTTTTTAATTGGGTTATTTTACGACTCTGTATCAACATCTCAGGTTATTTAGCGTCTGAATGAAATGAAGGTGATAATGCCGGTGAAATGAGTCCGGCGTCCAGCACCGAAAGTTACCCAGCATTTGCTCGTATTGGGTTGAAGGAAAACCCCGGGAAAAACCTCAACCAGGTAACTTGCCCCGACTGGGATTCGAACCCGGGCCACCTGGTTTTGCGGCCAGACGCGCTGACCGTTACTCCACAGGTGTGGACTCTTTCGATTAAACCTAGACATTTTCCATCCTCTTTGGTAAGGATCCAGGTTTCTGAGGCGAATGTTAAAATTGGTACTACTGTATTATTGGTTATACGCACATAACATACAGTACACAGTATATATAAGGAAATAGCAACTGTGAAAACACATATGGGCATTGCATATAATATATATTATTCCCTATAAATGTAACCGATATTTCTCGATTATATCAACTCTAATGATGTCTAGTCCTTTTCATGTTACGTATGGACAAACGACAAAATTACAAGCTATGAGTAGACAGTGGAAATAACAGTATTCACGAATATCGTACGATAAGTATGCTTCCGAACTTCCGAACCAAAAGCATGACGTAAAATTAACATGTCCCAAGGGCAGGCAGTTAAATAGAATTACATAAACCTTGGATGTACACAGCTATGCTATTTGTTTATCAGCTCTGTGGAACATGAGATAACCATATGACATAACACGATTACGTAGAAGCACAATATTCAAAGATATTTATTAATTTTGATTTTACTGCATATTCATAAAAGTGAAAAACTGTAACGGGATTTAGGTAGATAATAAAGTCGATTATTCATCGAGGATTATACAGAAACACAAATTATTTAAAAATCTTATCTTTATGTGAGTTTAGAGAGACTTCACAATCGCTGGGCAAACTTCTTTTATAATACGTCAAATATTAGGAACTGATATTTTGAAAGCGAATCTTAAATTTGAAAAGCTGTCACCAGTGGCAGAATCTTAAAAATATGGCCAGTCTGATAGCTGCTCAAACTATTACACAAAAAAGTATTCCGTTTACTTGTTTGTGGTGCAATCAATTGTAATATCAATTCGAAGTCTGATCGTAACATCCGTGTAACATTTAAAAAAATTGATATTTCGGTCAAATTTGCTTCCTCAATCATCATTCTAGTTTCATTTTCTTCCTTTGTTATATTTGTTCTTCCAAAATGAAGGTCTTTTCCCTAGCTTTCAGTGTAGTTGATCAGCAACGAAAATCAAGACAGCTGCAGTGACAGCTACGTGCATCATCAAGCGTTGGCATTTCTCTTCAGACTGCATCCAAAATGGCATAATTATGTGCGCTGCATTTTAACTAGTAACTGTTGCTTGCCTCTCATTCCTGCGAAGTTGCAAAAGTGGAAACGTGGCTTTACAGATGCAACTTGCATGTTGCATGTATGTAATTTCCATTTGTGCGTCTAATTGGCTTCGTGCTTGAGGAGACTTTGGAGAAAATGTTGAAAGAAGAGACTGCCGTTGCAAATAGCTCTTGCCATGTTAATTATTGTAATGACGACCAGAAACATATAGGGGAAAAAGAATTCCTCTGGGTAAACACATACGTACAAAGGCGAAGAGTCACTTTTGGTAGTATAGAGGAAGTCAGGTTGGTCCAAGGAGCTCTGTTTAGAAACCTCATTCGAATATCATCGACAGACTTCAAAATGTTATAGCATATGGTCGGTCCTACAATTAATAAAAGGATATTTTCTTATCGTCAAGCTCTTATTTTATTATTCACCCTTATCTACTGCCAAGACAAAAGAACATACTCTTTTATTAAACAATGTTGAACATCTCCTATTTAATTCGATATTTTTTGTACTATTGTTCAGATGACTTCCAAAGAGATGAAAAGTCCCCTCTATAATATGCAGTAAGTTATATTATAAATTCAATTTTTTTTCTTTACTTGACCACTGCATATCCACAAATAGTAGTTACAATCGCAGTGAAAACATGCACCATGTATATGAGCTATTCCATCTCAAATCGACCGAAATATAGAGAAAATTGGCCTTACAATTTCTAATTACAATGAAACCTTTTTTGTACTTAGAGAACTTTGTGCAAAGTTTGAGGCATCAGAACTTCTTAGTGTTTAAATTAAAAATATTTAAATTTACCGTATTTTCATAAAATTAGCAACTTTAAACTGTTGTGGCTCCGAAACCTTTTCACCCAATGATCAAAATCATGGTTTATTTTGATGCTGAGAAATTAAAGTTTATATTGACATATAAACAGATTTTCTTACTTCTTATGGAAATGGAGAAATTTAGATTTTTCCTCATTAAGACGCCTTTGCCAAGGAAAAAATATTTTAAAAATATATAGTTAGGTTCCGCATTGAAAGTACAAATAAACACATATTTTTTACTGATGGTACGTTGATAAGAAAGTATTGAACATATCAAATAAAGAAAATAAATAGCACGCGCGTGAACCAACCAGCTGACTGTGAGGCGGGAGCTAGCCGAGACAAGCAAGACCAGGAGACAACACGTGATGTTTCGTCTAGTAGCGCATAGCTGGGCTAGCTTTATCACAAATTTTCATAAGCACAGGTGTGAAATGAAACCCAACGCTCGCTTATCTTCAGCTCTCGGCCAGTGCGTGCGGTACTGCGCCGTTCAAGTCCAGGCGTGTGAAAATAATTTATTTAATACCCTCGAAACTTATTGCCACAGCTCTAAGCAAACAATGCCAAATCCCTCTTAATAATGCAAGGTTTTTTTTCTCAATTTTTTTTTACATTTTCACAAATTGGCAAAAAGCCTAAAAGCAAGTAAAATCAGATTATCTGTCTCTCTGTGTACAATAAAAATAAGGATTACTTCTTAACATAACCTACCAAATGACAGCTTCAAATTTGCTTCCGTTCAATGTTCTGCAGTAAATGGTTCCAGAGTTCTGAGCGCTGAAAGAGGCTTGTTTTTATAAAATACGCTAAATTTGTCGCTCAACAATACGAAAACCGTTTGACTTTCGATAGTATATTTTTGAAAATGCACTCTCCTCAGCACCTTGTATAAATAGGGAAAAAAATTAAGAGTATAAAAAATGCGAGATTTTTTACTGATCGATTTCATATGGAATAACCCATATACATCCACCTGTCTCCCGCCTGATAGCATTAACTTGCGTCTATCCTTTGTGCACCTGTCTTACGCAAGTCTTTCTTCTTGGATACTATTTTATAGCCTCTACTTCGCTCTTTGCAAGCATCCAACATAGGTATGTTTTCATAAGTGGAAGCGCCGCTTAAAGATATGAAAGACTATATATGGAACTTATTAAATCCTTTACTATAAAACATCAAGTCTTGGAACGTGTGGGAACCGGTTCAAGAGGAACGTCGGGAATAAACTTTTAAAATGGTGTTACAAATGACAAGAATGTAAAAGAATTCGTTGTTTACAGTTCACTTAATGAATCTTAACAACATGTTTTTATGTTTTTATCACTCTCAAGCAACTTCGTTAGTAACATAAATTAACTTAGAAACCTATGTTTTCTTCGTACACAGACAAAACCAAATCGATTCAATGGAAAAGATCCTACGCAGGGCTGCATAATATGTCAGGAGACATGGTGAAGAGATAGTAGAAGACTTAGGATGAGAATTTCTCAAATCAAGGCGACGAAAAACCAGACTGACAGCATTGTTTAAGGCACAAATGGGACACAAAGCATGGACCAACATCAATGCTACATTAATATCATCATACTTAGGCAGAGTTGATCATATTAGGAAGTTTAAATGTAGAAAACAAAAAACGGACGTGGTAAAATTTTCCTTTGTTAACCGCGCAATTGTAGAATGGAACACCTCACTTGCTGCAATCTTCAAGAGTGGTCCTCTCAAAATCAATACATTTCGGGAAAGGTTGAGAAGATTAGACTGAAAATGTACTTGAAGGTGCGGTGTAATTATCTAAGTTGTGTCATGTAATTAATTAAGTTGATGTGTAACTAATTAAAGTGATATGTAATTAAGTTGGTAATAGTTGGGTTTAATAGAAGTACTTATAAGTTAGGTTTACTTTTGCTTATTGTAGGCGTAATTATAGCATAGTGTTTATTTATAGTTCTAGGTTTATTGCATCTATTTAATAATAAATTAACAATATTAAATTTAAATTTATTTTATTATTATTTCTTTTTTATTGCGGTAATTATTGTAAATACTTTTAATATTTATTGTAATGTTATTATTCTATATTATATAAATTATCACTGCCTCCGGGTGTACACCCAATTGTAGTGTTTAAAACACACACACGTGTTTCAGAATAGTGTGTCAATTTTTTCATCTTACATTCTCCTTCAAGAACGTCACTCACGTAGTCTGTTTCCGAATTAAAGTTTATGAATTGAAGGATAAGTTTATCGGTTCATTCATTTTCTTAATTAACTTATATAAAAAAATAACCTACTGCTAGCAATCCATTTATACATTAAGTTTAAAATTATACTGCTATTGGTGTCTGATATGTAACTTCTGTCCCTATTAAACCACCATAGTTAGTGGGAATGGGGCTCCTGGCTATCAGCGCGTCTCCTATATAGTGTTGTGACGTTATACAATCGAAACCAGTGGGTGAAATTACTATGTTCAGAATTTTTCGCTGCAAAATAAATAGAGAGCATGGCCGGATAAAAAACGTGCAAATAAAGAGCAGAGATTGGAGCCAAAAACTAAAGAATAGGCTGAAGCGAACGCTAGAATGCATTTTTTAGTTCAGTTACAAAGTGCAAATGACTTAGTGATTGTTCCTACAGCGTGAGCAATGAAAGAAAAATCAAGGAGTGCAATATTTGATCCACCTGGTGTCATTGATTCAGAATTCAATCGTAGTTCATCAGATGAAGACTAAGGTTCCTATGCATAGACATTTCGCTAGCCAGCGCTATGAATGTGCTAAACTAGCCCCGGCTATCGAGTGATTACTTGTACAGGATTCATATCATATCATATCATATCATATATCATATATCATATCATATCATATCATACCACACCATATCATATATCATATATCATACCATATCATATCATATCATATCATATCATATCATATCATATCATATCATATCGTCGACCTGGTTGGCTAGTTGGTATAGCGCTGGCCTTCTATGCCCAAGGTTGCGGGTTCGATCCCGGGCCAGGTCGATGACATTTAAGTGTGCTTAAATGCGACAGGCTCATGTCAGTAGATTTACTGGCATGTAAAAGAACTCCTGCGGGACAAAATTCCGGCACATCCGGCGACGCTGATATAATCTCTGCAGTTGCGAGCGTCGTTAAATAAAACATAACATTTAACATTTATATCATATCATATATCATATCATATCATATCGTATCATATATCATATCATATCATACCATACCACACCATATCATATATATCATATCATATCATATATCATATCTCATATCATATATCATATATCATATCATATCATACCACACCATATCATATATATCATATCATATCATATCATATCATATCATATCATATATCATATCATATATCATACCATATCATATTATATCATATATCATTATCACATCATATATCATATCATACATCATATCATTTCATATCATATATCATATCATATTATATCATATCATATCATATATCATATCATATCATATCATATATCATATATCATATCATATCACACCACACCATATCATATATCATATCATATCATATCATATATCATACCATATCATATCATATATCATACCATATCATATCATATTATATCATATATCATTATCACATCATATATCATATCATACATCATATATCATATCATACATCATATCATTTCATATCATATATCATATCATATCATATATCATATCATATCATATCATATCTTATCATATATCATATCACTTTATATATATATCATATCACATCGCTAACATTGGTTTATGAATACGAAAAACGTTAGTTCTCTGATCATCCACCGGAAGCCCGCAATAAGAATGTCTATGAATACGGCCCTTAAAGTCAAATGAAAATGCATATAAGATATATAGAAAACAATTATAAACCATTTGATTTTGTGCGCTTCAATTTTCATATCTTATTTTAGCTGTCATAAACCAATTATTTTGAAATTCTGAAGAAAATTGCGTAAAAGTGTGTTAATTTTAACCCTATTAAATCGTCTCTAACTGCACGAATATTTGAAAGCAATACTACACGTTTTCAGCTTAAGAATTTTATCATCAATTCAGCAACACACAGAGGCTACGCAATCAAGTCTCTTTTAATAGTCTCCAGATGGACTAAAATATTCTGTTCATGATCAGCGACTAATAATGACTATTATAACGGTTCATTTTCATTTTCAGTCTTTCTTGAAGTAATGAATTCTCATTGGAATACAATTAACTGATTGAAAACTAATCGACTGCGTCACCGAATATGAATGCTATCAAGTTCGAATACGCTGGATTACTTTCCAAGTTGTAAGCATGACCGCATTTTTCAATTATTAAAACCAGAAGAACGTGTTCTCCGATATAACTCAAGACAAGTATCGTCGTCATTTATATGTACGAGAACATCGCACATGTGTCACTATTGAATAATGTTAAACCGATAAATTCAATACAAAATCAATATTGAATTTCAATATCTAATCTCACTCAAGCCGTGCACTTTGACACCCAAAGTAATTATTTATGACTATTTCTTGTTAGTTCAACAGGTGACAATGCCGCCCATAACTGCCCAAGAAGAGCTGTCTAGAAACAGCAACTTGAAGAAGGAAAATATGGACTATCTGAGAGAATGGATGTCGAAACAACCACATCTACCCAGTGGAGTAACAGGTAAAATATTTATACAGGGAGAAAGTGAAATAATCCTGCATATTTTAGAGTAAATGAGTCATGTTGTATGTAAAAAAAAACTGTCATACCATATTGGTGGAAAGTTCATAGTTTTCTCAGAACAAAATGTTTTTCCCAAATGTTTAACACCCTCTTATTCGGTAACTATTGCGAATTTGATCGTGAATTTTGTCCAAATCGACATGAAATCTAATAAAGGATAATTTATCCCTGTGTCATTTTATTTCAATAACGTGGGCGGTTTTCGTGCAAATTTAATTTAAAAACCACTAATTTCAAACCAGCGAACGATTCACTCCACACCGCAACGTTGTAGCTAGAGAAGGGAGCCTCTGTCACTCAGCTCCTTAGTATCGTCTCCTCTTCTGCTAACAACGGCATGTGATCAGCAAATCCGATGCGCTTTTTTCTTCTTCCTCCTACTATCACTTCTTCCATGTTCTCAAAATAGTTCAATAAATTCTCCAAGTAGATGTTGAACAGAGTAAATGATAACGGGCATTCTTGTCGTACTCGTGTCTCTATTTCTCTTCTTCTCACATTTCTTCTCCTATCCTGACTTTGATTCGTTTCAAATTAAGGTTACAGAGCAGCCATCTCTCTTTCCTATCTATACCAATTTTCTTCAGGATCCCCATCGGTTTATTCCAACCCACTCTGTAAAACGCCTTTTCTAAATCCACAAATAGTACATACACTAATTTATTCTCCTCTAGGTACCTTTCGCCGGTTGTTTGTAGCAGTCTGATTGCATCTATCGTACCTTTCCCCTTCCTGAAGCCAAACTGCTCTTCTTCCAACGTCCCTTCCATCTTAAAATATAAACGTGGATTCAGTTTTCGCAGGAGGAGAACCTTCGCAGAATGCGATATTAGACTGATAGTCCTGAACTATTGTAAAGACATTCATGTTCAAATAAATATATCCGGGAGTTTATGTGAAATAAAAATATACTGTAACGATGAAAACACACACAAAGACAATGTGTTGGCCAGTTTAACTTAAACGGACATAGTTTATGAGAATTAAGATAGCAGAGTTGTGTATTATAGGAAGATATTTATGATAAAACTTCTAACAAGAAAATAAGATGATATGAGATAAATATTGGTATCCTGAGCAGCATTATCTATTTGGAATGCAGGGCAGTAGACTGCTGAATAGTGTGATAGCACGTGGGAAAATTTCACCAATATTGTTATTACGAAAATCTACCATCTCTATTGACCGCTAAAACGTGCATGTTTTCATGTTGATAGTATTCGCGGAGTAGTAGGGGACGGTAAAAGTAGCATCACTGTACTATCCCTGCTATCAAAGAAGAAAGCAGCGATTCTTGCAGTAGTGCTTTGTTAGATGATATTGAAGTGAAGATAAAAAGAAAGACCTAAGTATTGAAAGAACTGGTTGTTAACAAGAAATATGTCTCTCATATGAATATATATTAAATTTACGTGAAAATGGAAGTGTTGATTAGAAAAATTGTTCTAGAATGGATAGTGAAAGTTCAACGCTTTATTTAATTTAGTAATTAGGAAGAAAATACGATAATGAAGTATTTAACAACTACAGATGAAAGGTTATCTGTCACCCTAAGATTTTTGGCAAATGGAAACTCATAAGAAGATAATATTTTTACTCCACATCCTACTACAAACTATTTTTTTCTAAATAATTCTATCAATTATTTCCAAAACTTTTCTGTTTTCAGTCCATGGCGAATACATAATTATGCAATTATACAGAGTAATTCAAAACCTCTGCGACAAACTCTGAAGGGTGATATATCTAACAATAAGGAACTCATTTTGTTAAACAACCTATGTCTCTCGACTCCTCGTTTCGAAGTTGCCGTTGATAATGTTTTTGCGCAAGCGTACGTCAATGTATGCAAATGTGTGCACCCCTGTTTGTTTGTTGAGATGTTTGTAAGAGACGAGAAGGGTTGTTTGTTTACGTTTAATGTTCAATACCTTTTCCTTTAAGTTCAGTGTAATCATCAATTGAGAGTGGATGTCTACGCGGTCTTCCACCAATGCGCCGGGGACGAAGAGACCCATCGTCCCGAAGGCGCTGATAAAGTCGAGCAAACATTGTGTAGTGGAGGTGATTTCTGTTTTGAAACTGTTGTTGGTACATGTGGAGAGCTCTTCTTCCGTTTCCGCGAGCCTCCCCATAACACATTACGTCGGCTAACTCGGGACAACTGTAGACATCCATTCTCAACATTAAGGGAACCCGCATGTTAAAATTGACCAAAACATCGATTTTTAGATTTTTACTTAATATTATGCCTTATTCAATTCTGAACAGATTGATATATACAATATTAGCGGTAGGACCTTTTTCAATGACTTTTTATGACTAAATTTCTGAGTGTGCGTGGGTATTTAAATGCACGCTAGCGTCACGCTGGCACTTCTGTAGTTCGTTCGACCACAGGTTCGACTGCAGTCTGTTTCTATCATTATTTTCTCCTTGAATTCATGTAAGAAGAAGAAGAAAACATGTACAAGACGAAAATTGTGTTGGCTACTCTGTTCTGCAATAGTGAAGACTGTATGGAAATGTTTGAAAACATTAGTTCCAGGAGAGTGTTGGCAACAAAAATAAATTTACATTGCAGTAATTGTGAAAGTGTAAAGGCCACAATGACATCTGCAATGAACAGAAATAGGCTGTACAATGTAAGTACAAGACTTGTGTATGGTATGCGAAGCATTGGTAAGGGCAGACAGGCTGCACAAACTTTTTGTGCTATTATGAATCTTACTTCTACACCTGCTAGGTTTGACAGAGAAGTTTTCTTCATAAAAGAATTCCTCTCTGAAATTGCAGAAGCCTCAATGAGACAAGCTGCAATGGAAACTGTGGAGTTGAATGGTGACAATAGAGACATATGTGGGGCTTTCGATGGCAGTTGGCAAAAGTGAGAGCATATGTCACTCAATGGTGTTGTCACTGCAACATCATTACTCACTGGCAAGGTGTTGGCAGTGGAAATATTGACAAAATATTCTCAGATATGTTGACAGGGAAAGGCAACTGTACATAAATGTACAAAAAACTATAAAGTTTATATTGGAGGACTGGAGGTGCAAGGTGCATTGAACATTTTTAGACAGTCTGAGGATTCTCTGAATATTCGGTATGTGCAATATCTTGGTGATAGTGACAGCAAGGGTTTCAAAAAGGTACAAGAAGACAAGCCCTGTGGGGAAGGAGTAGAAATTGAAAAACTTGAATGCATAGGCCACGTCCACAAGAGAATGGGAGCACGACTGGGGAGACTCAAGAAGGAACTAAAGTGGATAAAACTGGATGATGGCAAGATACTCGCTGGAGCGGGTCATTTGACGAATACAAAAATTGATCTCTTTCAGACCTACTATGGCTTAGCCATTAGAAGGAACACAGGGAATGTGGAAGAAATGAGGAAGAGTGTATGGGTTACATACTTCCATAAAATTTCAACCAACGAGAAACCATACTATCAACTCTGTCCCAAAGGTCTGGATTTGTGGTGCGGTTATAATAAGGCACAAGCTCAAAATGTAGTATATGATCACAAACATACCCTACCAGAAGCTGTCATGTTGAAGGTAAAGCCAATATTCAGAGATCTTGCTGACAAGAAGCTGGTAGAGAAATGTACATCCGGCTGCACCCAAAACCCCAATGAAAGTTTCAACAACTCTATATGGAAGAGATTGCCAAAGACAGTGTTTGTGGGCCTGAATGTCCTCAAGACTGGTGTCCTGGATGCTGTTATCACTTTCAATGATGGCAGTAGCAGCAGAAAGAAAGTTCTGGAGTTGATGGACATAAAACCAGGATTCAGTATGGAACATGAGCTATATGCCATCGAAGTCCGAAGAGTAAAAGAAGGTGAGAAAGTGGTGCAAACCCAATCAAAAGAGCATAGGACTGCAAAGGGGAACCAGAAAAGAAGACGAGAAGAAGAAGAAAAGGAAAAGGAAGATGATTACAATCCAGGGATGCATTGAAACTACAGTAATTGTAAGTTTGAACTTTATCCACTGTTTTCTCAAAACTACATTTTTTATAATTTAGGTACACTTTTCTAAAAAACTATTGCAGCTATCAGTCTGAAATTTGGAACAGTGCTTTATTATTGTATTAGTAATTGTTTGCTACCACAATTACTGTTCTAACATTGTTAGTTCCATTATCAGTGACACAGGATTGATTGTTTTTCTATGTAAATTAATTATAAAAAATGAAATTGATTTAAATAATGTAAGAAATAAGTCAGCTGTCTAGCAGAGGTGGCAAATTATAGCCCAAAGCGTTATTACTAGGCCTCCAAAGTTTCAAGTCTCTAGCCTTAATATATTCTTTGAAAAGTGTACCTATCAAATTGATTATGTATAATTAATTAGCATAATTTAGATCTGAATTATTCCAAAACTACTACGTCGTTTTATATGCAATTTTAAATTATGTTTTCTCCTACTTTGAAGAACGAGTGTTCAAAATTTTATCTCATTATATGTAAAAACAGCCTAGTTACTTACAAATACGTAAATGCATGAAAATCTAAAATTTTAACATACGGGTTCCCTTAATGATTAGAGTGAACTGAAAGGAAAAGGTATTGAACGTTAAACGTAAACAAACAACATATCAACAAATAAACAGGAATGCACACATTCGCATACATTGGTATACGCCCGCGCAAAAACATGTATAACTTCGAAACGACGTGTCGGAAGACATAAGTTGTTTAATAAAAAGAGTTCCTTATAATTAAATTCATCACCCTTCAGAGTTGCCGCAGAAGTTTTGAATAACCCTGTATAAAAATCAATCACAACACCTGGCTTCAGAGATGTGACTTTTTACTACAAATATTATCGGACGTAACTAGTGTCGTGCAATGTTCGAATATGAGAGGGGATATGAAGATACTTCAAACTTCGCCCTACTCGTTAGGCATTCAGCAATACGTAGAAGTGAAGCATGTAAACTAAAATAAGCGAGTCCATTGAAAACCGGTAAGAGGCCTTATGTTCGGTTCAAGTTTGCTGAGTCTGTAGAACCGAAACTCCTTTGCGTTTGTTCAATATTTCGCCTTAAATATATTCGGTGCCTTTCTCCTTAGTTCCTCCTCTCCCTGCGCCTTTATGCTTTAACTGCATAAGGGTTTCAGGTATATATCTTGAGAAGTTGCACAGAGTAATGAATATAAGTAATTTTTCTTGTCATTAATATGATTAAACATTCACAAAAATATATCTATAAATAAACCAAAAAATATATTTAAAAACGCATATGTGTATAGTACCGATTATGTGCTCAATTCCTTAAGCGATTTAAAATTGTGTCCTGCAATTTTGGCACAAGAGAGAAGCAACCAAGACATTAAAAACTTCGTCTTAATTCATATGAAAAACTAGATCACAAGATATGTGTTAAAATCCTTACGCTGTTAAAACATGAAGGAGTTGGAATGGAAGACAGCCAATATTTTTATAACAAGGTGGAACAAACATTACACGTCTCCTTCTGCAAAGCGAACATCGGCGAATATCTAACTTTGTCAGACTGAAGTAACTTGAACCGAACTTAGTGCCTGTAATATATGACGCTTATACCTTCATCAACCGTATAGTCACACAAACATTGTTACCCAGAAACTGATTTATTTGAATATCATGTGAAGAATGCAATTATAACTACTTTCTGTCGGTAATTGGTACAGTGGTTTACCTACATGTACGTATCTTTCTGTGGATATTTAATCTTATTTTTGTAATAAAAATTACTTGTTCTTGCATGTAAATAAAACTTCATAAGATTAATTTGTTCTAAAATTCTTACGTAGCTAAAAGCATGACGGGTTGGGCGAGGAGGGTAGGAGAGACCAGCGAACGTGAAAGGGAAAATTCGAGCGAGCTGGACAGATCCGATTCTTCAAAACAGTCTTCTTTTCTTGTTACGCTCGACAAACTTTAACTGAACAAAGCGCTTGAAATGCACGACACTAGTCGTATCATCACAGTCTACTATATACAGTCACGAAGCTTGGGATGATTTTTTGCATTTTTCACGATAGTTGCTAGCCGCTTGGAGCGCTGTGAGTACTAGGAACAATAGACTGTGCCACAGCCATCATGATCTAATACAGACCGTAAGGCAAACCAAGTAACTGGCTTAACCCGATCACGAAGGGCGGCGTTTCAACCATATAAATTAGTTGCAATGCATAAACAGTAACATATGTTACTTTAAAATGTAGTGTAATTCCATTAATAAAATTTAAAACAATGATTATGAGACACTTCAGACATAATTCACTTGCGAGTTAAGGTGTAATATTATTTATGGTGTGAAAATTACGTTGTTCGTATGTGTAATACCTACCTTTATTTCGATTAAATGTTGCGAAATTCTTGTACATTCATTTATGCACGATCAATTGCACCGCACGGATATTTAGATATGTTGAAATTATAAGTTATGTTTACCGTACCAATTACCCCTTTCTGTCTAAATTTAGTAATCTCCAATGCCTTGCCATTCATATGAAAATTATAGGTTATGTTGACTATATTTAACTTATATTCCTAAATCAGCAATTATACATTATAATTAAGCATAATGTCATGTATGATACCCCGGACATTCAATTTGTCTGTATTTTAATACTACAATTGAGTACTGAATTATTGTATTTATCTACTACTTAAGAGACGAAGTAACACAATTGTACGTACACTAATTTCATAGGAGTGGTATGGTAAATGTTTTGTCTGAAATTAAGGAAGGTAGATGTGCTAAATTGAAATCACAATATACTGTAAATTATTTTTATTAAACCTCAAAATAGCTTCCATTCTAAACTTAAAATGTTGACACGAACAGATTATGTTAACACGTAAAATTCTCTTCACATTAAAATAACACAGTTTTGTAATTATTTCTGCAACATATTATGCAACAAGAAGTAAACGGAACTTACGAACACATTACACTAAATAAAGCTTAGCAATGATAGCATTAAAGTTATAATATAATATTTCACTGAGCTCCATACACTGAAATAGAAAACCCGAACAAACATTACGGCCTGGTCTAGATCGAAAAGGCATTGACTGCGCCGTATTTCGCATTTTTGTGAAAAGCTATGTAAACTGTGAAATGTTCATTATCGGTTGTAATAACTGTAAATGGCTAAAATACAATAATTTGAGTAATAATATGGGACAAGGAGACGTTTGTAATACTATAAATTGTAAGATAAATAGGTTACAGTTATCCTTCTTCCGAAAGATCCAGGAAGGTGAGTTTATAGAATATAAATGATAATGATTAATTGTCAACATAAAACACAAGACTCATCAATGTAACATAGTGTTACACTAATTACATAGTATTTCAATACATTTTATCCTTCGTAAATTTTAAATTTATGATATATCTTCATTTTCATTCATAATCAAATTTTAATTTATGTTTTAATACCGCCGACATTTTGCATAATTCAATTGCTCACTATTTAATCATGTATGTAGACCTGTAACATTAGTTGTATGTATATACAACTACCTTCGTTTTCTTTCAAACTTGTATTGCAATTATAACAACCTATATTAGTTTCATACATAAAACTCATGAAGATTTCATTCACCATGTATATTGTACTGTTGGTTTGTCAATTTATTCAAGTTTCAGATCACGCATTTTACTATATCTGATGATGCCAAATAAGGCGAAAACTTTAATATATATTTAATGCCTTCATTGCAAATAAACATTTGCAAAGAGATATGTCTTATGATTGAACTTATATATATACAGGGACATCATTTTATTTTTACTTCAATTTTTATTGTACCTGAGTTTTTGAATGTACTTCACTCCCACCCCTTCTACTAGTAAACTTCCAACCGTTCACGACACAGAGCCGAGGGCGCGTAAGTAGTACTGAGTGAGTACAGTACGTTCCAGAAATATATTCGCGTTTTCCAATGACGAAAGAACTTTCAATATTGAATCATATTTTCGCACAGGTACTGTCGTCCGTTTGCCTACGTCGCATCCCGGTTTCCCCCACCTGCTTCTGTTCGCTCCTCTGTAAAGTCTAGTAGCTGGGCTATCTAGCTCTTTTCTGAAAACATTAATTTCTGTTAGGAATTGGACGTCGACGTAATATTACACAGGAGTTTAAAATAACTTAAATAAAAGGGCCTCGTTAAGTAATTAACTGTCACGTGATTCCCCCCCCTCTTTCTACGACTAGAGTAGGTACAGAATTATTTCAACATGAATTACTCGTAAGAAGGACGAAACTGGTAGTTGTAATTAGGTACAATAGTCTATAGTGTGAAAATATGCACAAAAGAACTGAAGTCTGTATCGAAATGAACGGCCACCATTTTCAAAAATGTGTTTAAATATCCATATTATGATAATTTTCAATTTAACTTCATTCTCTATATTGTACGCTAATGTGCTGTAACAGTACAATTTACAATTCATAATTAATACGTCCGAATGGATAGCTCAATTCGTGAGTAAAAACACTAAGTGTTAATACAGTACTACATTTTGATTAAACAAAAACCTAATGAAAATTATCAAACTCAAAATTTCGATATTTTCTAGTTTACATAAATGGATGAACTACTTTTCTTCCCTCCTATACCTACTCCAATCGTGGAAGGGGTAGCAAACGGTGTTTCCTGTTTCAATCGTTACCAGAAAGGTATAGCCAGATTAATATTAAAAATGTTAGTAAAAATAAAATGATGCCTCTATATATATATATATATATATATATATATATATATATATAAAATTTAATTTAATTTCTTCCTGTAACCACTACAGGTTGCCGTCGACAAAGAGTACCATGATACAATAGAGTAAAAGCCTTGAGGCTTAGCGATAAATTGTTGTTAGAGTGAAAAAGAAAGAATTTGATTATATTGAAACACATGATGTTAAACGAAGTAACGTCAAGGAGATGCGAATTATATATATATATATATATATATATATATTGTATTATATATATATATTGTATTATATATTACTAGACATATCTGAACATAAAAATGAACTGCAAATTATAGAATATAAAATATATTTTATGAAAATAATATATAAATGTTATGTATATGATATTTCAATACTGAAAGGAAGGTGTTAATTTTTTCAAAAAACACGATATCGAAAGTACAATATATTTTATCGTCTGCTAGGGAAAGAGTCTGTGATGAGGCGATAGTAGCGATCCTTGTGGTGAGCAACTATCTATGTTTGCATATTCAATAAGTATTAAGCTTCATGACTGTATGTACTAGACTGTGGTATCATCTCTATACGTTGGAACTTGTCGTTAAGTACCTCGGCAGTAGGACAGGTTTTATGTAAGCTCCGTCCTGGCATCCAACTCGACCGCGACACACTGCAGGTCATACTACAAGGCCAGACACGTTGCAATTACCGTTAAAAAAATATCCCGCCAACTGCAGTTCTACAATAAATTATACATGCGATCGTTCGGTCTTGGGTCTGTGGGCCGTTTGAGATCTTGTTAGGTCACCGACCCGTGATAGGGAAAATAAGACGAATCCTCAGGGTTAACCCATGTAGAAGAAATCAACGTTGTCAAATGATGTATTTTAATTGGTTTATTTTACGACGATTTATCAACTGCTATGGTTATCTAGCGTCTGAGTGAAATGGAAATGATGACAGCGAAATGAGTCCAGGGTCCAGTCTCGAAAGATACCTAGCATTTGCGTTTAATGACTTGCCGAAAACGCAGGAAAAAAAAAAAACAAACTTGTCCCAAACTGGACCTAAACCCAAGCCCGCCCGTTTCAAGGCCAGACATAATATTCATTACCCCCACAGAGGTTCACCTTCATCGTCTATATATTATACCACACACGAAACTGTGTTTTTCAACAGCGGTTTCAAAATTTAGTTGCACCTTTATCTTACCACAAGTTCCGAATACTCTTCATAATTTAATTTAGTTTTGTGGAATTTTCCACTTTCTGCCGTTCTTTTCCCAGTAGTCACTTCAATACGAAAACCGGCTTCAACATTATTTTTCTAACAGGAACATGAGAATTGCGGAGTCTCCGTATTAGAAAATTACTCTTGCAAATTAAAAATACCTCCTCACAAGATTATAATGTATGTGTATGTGTTACTTATTCACACTTCAAATGAGTATATACACGGTGGGAGTGGTAACTAATTACACTCAATAATGGCAATAATAACCACAATTAATAAAAAATATAATTAATAATAAATTAATAAATTAATAATACTAATAATAATTAATAATAATAATAAATAATACCAATAATACCAATACTAATAATAACAGGGAGCATCCTAAATTAAGTGAAGCACGATCACTTAAAAGAGGCATGTCAGAAATCAGACACTGAAAGTGCAGTGTATGTGCGCGGAACGCAGGTCTATACAGATTGCGTCATTCACGTGTTGCTCTTATCAGTTCTTAGGCGGGAGGGATGTACAAGAATCTGTTCTGCAATTCTAGTGTTCAATTAAATTGACATTTGGACATTATAAGCATACTTAGCTAAAGGAAAAAAAAAAAAACACAATTACTGTCAGTGTCTATATTTGACAATAATTGTAACACAAGAAACAATAGACTTACTCAGTTACAATTCACAAAGCAGTCGTTTGTAAAGAATAATTTATTTACATGATTTGTATACAGTAGCTATTTGAAGAAAATATAAATATTGCAGTAATTTCGAAACAACAAAAAACGAACACAATATTTCATTTTACGTAGTAGGTGCTGATTATTTCAAAGTAATACTCTTTCGTTGTTCCTCAAGCATTATTGGGACCATTGGTGCACAAATGTTAAAGAAATATTTTACTCCCAATTACATGCAATACGACATTGTGAGGCTTTTACACTGGAATCATTTCCTTTGTTATATATTAATAACAATTCACATTATTATCAATAAATTGGATAAATTAAACTTGAATTTAAATTTATAAATTTATATATATATAGTTTATTTGGAAAACGTTGAGAGGAAATCAGTAAGTTGGGAGCGTTACTGAATTGAGTTAAAAGAGTACTTCACAAGCTGTGAAGCGAGGACACTTTATGTCAGATTTAAAGATTTATTAACGTAAGTACAGTATATTAGGATAATATAGTAACGTGAGCAGGAAAATTCGCCATTATGTATTATTTTTCCAGAAAAATTTTCCGCCTTACAAATAGTTGCTTTCTTCCTTCCCTTACAACCTCAACACCCTCACATGTATTCTTCACTCAATATTCTCATCACTTATCAGCTTATCAAATAAAAGTTGTAAGTCGTCTAACCATTGATGGCCGTGTTGGTACAGACTCCAAAACAACATCATTGTTATGTTTGTTTTGCCGTGAGAGTAGTGATTAAGAAATAAGAGCTGGCGAATATCACATTTTGAGAACTTTACTAATCTGATTTAAATTCTCACATCACTATTAGGTCCACATGGTATGATGAAAGCATTTCATTTTAAAATAATTACTGTTAGCTGAGGATAACCTCATAACAGTTATGTTATATGATTCGTGATTTCTCTTCTTCGTTATATCTGTGGACTCCTCACTTTATTTTTCATAACGCATTCACAATCACAGCTCAATGAGCACCCGTACTGATCTGTTACTGAAACCAAAGCTGTTCTGCTACTGCAGGTAATGTAAAGCCCTGTCGCGTTCCCCTCCAAGCCGATTCACTCCCTCCAGGTAGGGGAACAGAAACTGCACATTGCACAGAGTCAAGTGCACAATGTGCGAGATTGCACATCGTGCAGGATTTTGACATTCCTGACTTAAAATAACATTTAAAGTAAATCTAATTTGTATCTTTCAGCACTACACTCATTTCGCTGCCAACTCATTCATTGCACTGGAACTGCGACACATTTCACTGATTCTATTCTGATTTCACTAACACTTCAAACACATTTCATTGTTCAAATACTTTGCATTGCCACTATAAACTGTAAAGTTTCACTGACAGAAACACACTTCACTGACACAGCATACTTCTTCACTGTTACAACACTTCAATAACAAAATATCATTTACACGCTTTAAATAGTGTGTATAATATACTACCGTCTATTAGTAAAGTCCTTAAGCCTATTTTTAAATATATTTTTGGTTATTGGTAAAGCCTTTAGTAAGACTGCAGGTACAGCATTCCAGTCCCTGATAGTACGTTTGAGAAAAGGAAACTTTCCAATGTCCGTCCTCTGGAGCTTTTCAGTCTTGCATGAATGTCACAGTACTATATTTACAAAATATTTACACACGCAATTAAACTACTAATTCGTATGTAATACGCGGCAAAATATTTAGAATATACTGAAAAAATACTCCATACATTACAACACTTCTGGGATATTTATCAGCTAGTTAAACCATAATTTTACTAACAAGAAGGTAAACTTATGACTATTACAGCCATGGAGGCCCACAGGGTAACGGGAGGTTAAAGCTTATAACACCTTTTCTAGACAAACAATATTACTGGCAGCTGGATGTCAGATTTACGTGCAAGCGACCTTTACCCCTAGAAAATTCCCCTGGTAGGTACTAATCATTTCTGTTAAATGAAGAGTAAAACAAAGAAAATAATACGATCACGAGCAGTCAACAATTGAAGGTTCCAGAGCCATAGTGGGCCAAATATCTTTATGGACTAGGGGCCCAGGATTACTCGAATGTATATGTTTGTAAAAGAGCTACGAGTTAAATGCTTTCTGTATAATGAATGTGGGGAAATAGAAGAATTGTATTTTAGTGAGGACAAACCTAGAATATTATCTTTTTTTAATAAAACGTTTCTTATTGTAATGATAACTGAAAATGGAGTTGCTTATTCGGAAAGAGAGTTCAGAAAATAGCGCTGCGTTATTCAGATCATTAACGAACAATATTTAGCTATAGAACGTAGAATGAGAACAAACACGCACAGTATTCAAATGACAAATAGTTACTCTACTAATATACAAAGAGACCTGAAGTCATCGTACACAAATACATTACGAAATATACTATTCTATCGCTTACATAGGAACAGTTGTGTGATAGCCACTATATCAACATTATTTCATGTGTCAATGGATGAATGGAGGTGGGAATCGAACCTCAGACTGCTGTGGGTGACATGTGTTGACAGACGAACAGCTCATCCTGTTCCTGAACTGCTGTCAGCACAGCCTGGAGGCCTGCAAGCAAACTATCGAGGCGTACTACACCATCCGCACGCATGCACCGGAATTGTTTGGGAACAGGGACCCTCAGAGCCGCGAGATCCAGCAGGCGTTGTCCATCCTGTGAGTATTATTCTAATCCAATTACATTAATCTTAATCATCTTCGCCATTGGCTCTCTGATGTATATCTGCCCCGTGGGATCTCGCAGAAAATAGCTTCATTTGTGTTTATGGCAGAATTTACTCTGTTTCAGGCCACATTAATCATAGACAATACTCTCCTTACAGCTACCTAAAGATAGATTCCGAGCGGACAGAACAGACCTACACCGATATGTCGATATTCTCCTATCGTCGACGAGACAAAAGCAAGAGAACAACAACCATATGCAACCTTCGTACATTCCGGTCATACTACTACAGTTGCCTTGGTTTTAATAAAATCTACAGGGACATCATTTTATTCTTACTAACATTTCTAATATTAACCTGGCTATATCTTTGGATTAAAAGTCTAGAACCGGAAACACCGCTTGCTCCCCCTTCCAAGAGTGGAGTTCGATGATACTGGCGTAAAATACAAATCACTTTACTAGGTATAGGAGGGAAGAAAAGTAGTTCATCCATTTACGTAAACTAGGAAATATCGCAATTTTGAGTTTGATAATTTTCGTTAGGTTTTTATTTAATCAAAATACAGTACTGTATTAACACTTAGTGTTTTTACTCACGAATTGAACTATACATTCGGACGTATTAATTATGCTGTGTATATTGTAGGTCTACCTGTTACAGCATATTAGCGTACAATATAGAGAATGAAGTTAAATTGGAAAATAATCATAATATGGATATTTAAACACATTTTTGAAAATGGTGACCGTTGATTTCGATACAGGCTCCAGTGCTTTTGTTCATATTATCGCACTATAGATTATTGTACCTAATTCCAATTACCAGTTTCGTCCTTCGTACGAGTAACTCATGTTGAAATAATTCTATACCTACTCTATAAAAGAGTACCTTACGTACTGTAAATTCAATCTTCACTTCTACCCGATTCGAAAAGATAAAATTACTGAGAAATGCTATCTCCTGTCCGTTCAAGTGGTTTTGTCGCAGGGTCGTAGAAAGGGGGGGGGAAATCAAGTGACAGTTAATTACTTAACGAGGGCCTTTTATTTAAGTTATTTTAAACAGTTGTATAATATTACGTAGACGTCCAATTCCTAACAGAAATTAATGTTTTCAGAAAAGAGCTAAGACAGTCCAGCTACTAGACTTTACAGAGGAAGGAACAGAAGCAGGTGGGGGAAACCAGGATGCGGCGTAGGCAAACGGACGACAGTATCTGTGCGAAAATACGATTCAATATTGAAAGCTCTTTCGTCACTGAAAACGCGAATATATTTCTGGAACTTACTATACTCACTAACTCGGTACTGCATACGCGGTCTTGGTTCTGTGTGGAGGACGGTTGTAAGTTTACTAGTAGAGGGGGTGGGAGTGAAGTACATTCAAAACCTCAGCTACAATAAAAATTGAAGTAAAAATAAAATGATGTCTCTGTATATGCACAAACCCACAACGATACTACTTGACGGTATAGCGAAATTTGATCGTTCTTTAGTAGCAATAGTTTTCTAGCTCACATTATCTGACATGGTTTTTCTCTTTTCAATTCTCGCGTTTCGTAATTCAATTCAATTCAGTTTATCAGCTCATTAGAGTAATAGAGTTCGTCAATGATACAAATAATACATTTTAAAACATACAAATATAATTGAAGCAGTAACATTTTATTAAACAATGAAAACTCTATATATTTTCAAAGTATAAAAGTAATGAAAACACTTCATACTTGTTTTATTTATTGTAACTAAATCTAATTAAATATAATTTTTAAAAATCAATTTCATGCAATTTTGTGTTGAAAAACTCAAAAACAGAGTGAAATGAATTATTTAATAACCACTTATAAAATCTAGTTTTAAAGCTAATGGTTGGCAACTTACAATATTGACCTGGAAGCTTATATAATAAAATTTCATCCTCATTACAGAAAAGTATATGTTACTCTTGTGCAATGTACAGTATGGAATATTAATTTGTTCACTATTTTTAATTTCGTGTACGTAGTGTTTATTTTTATTTTAGTAGCTTATTTTACGACGCTGTATTATCATCTTGAGTTATTTAGCGTCTGAATGAGATGAAGGTGATAATGCCGGTGAAATGAGTCCGGGATCCAGCACCGAAAGTTACCCAGCATTTGCTCATATTGGGTTGAGAGAAAACCCCGGAAAAACCTCAACCAGGTAACTTGCTCCGACTGGGAATCGAACCCGGCCCACCTGGTTTCGAGGCCAGACGCGCTAACCGTTACTCCACAGGTGTGGACCATATTGTACAGGGACATCATTTTATTTTTACTTCAATTTTTATTGTACCTGAGTTTCTGAATGTACTTCACTCCCATCCCTTCTACTAATGAAGTTCAATCGTCCTGCACACAGATCCAAGACCACATAGCCTATACAGTCATAGTAGCCTTACGGTCATAGTAAACAGTATGTTCCAAAAATATGTTTGCGTTTTCCAGTGACGAAAGAGTGTTCAATACTGAATCATTTTCGCACAGGTACTGTCGTCCATTTGCCTACGTCGTATCCCGGTTTCCCCCACCTGCTTTTATTCGCCAGTTAGTGGCTGGGCTGTCGTCTTAGCTCTTTTGTGAGAACATTAATTTCTGTTAGGAATTGGACGTCTACGTTATATTATACAACTGTTTAAAACAACTTAAATAAAAGGGCCTCGTTAAGTAATTAACTGTCACGTGATATCCTCCCTTTCTACGACCCTACGACATAACCACTTGGACGGACAGTAGATAGTATGCCTGAGTAATTTGATCTTTTCGGATCGGGCAGAAGTGTAGATTGAATTTACAGTACATAAGGTACTCTTTTACAGAGTAGGTACAGAATTATTTCAACATGAGTTACTAGTTACGAAGGACGAAACTGGTAATTGGGATTAGGTACAATAGTCTATAGTGCGATAATATGCACAAAAGAACTGAAGCCTGTATCGAAATGAACCGCCACCATTTTAAAAAACGTGTTTAAATATCCATATTATGATTATTTTTCAATTTAACTTCATTCTCTATATTGTACGCTAATGTGTTGTAGACAGTATAATATACACTGCATAATGAATACGTCCGCATGGACAGCTCAGTTCATGAGTAAAAACACTCATTGTTAATACTGTACTGTATTTTGATTAAACAAAAACCTAATGAAAATGATCAAACTCAAAAGCGCGATATTTCCTAGTTTATGTAAATAGATGAACTACTTTTCTTCCCTCCTATACGTAGTAAAGTGATTTGTTTGCATATTACGCCAGTATCATCGAACTCCAGTTGTGGAAGGAGGTAGGAAACGGCGTTGATCCAAAGGTATAGCCAGGTTAATATTAAAAATGTTAGTAAAATAAAATGATGTCCCTGTATATTGGCCACTAATGAGTATGGCATCGCGAGCAGGGAATACCGACGGAAGGAATCCGAATGAAACACTGCGATAAGGAAGAGCGGGCGACAGGAAAGGTCATGAGATAGCTTGAATGATATCCAAGGATACAGTCGCAAGAGAAAAGACATCGATAGAATCAGTCTTGCGTTGTGATAGTTACATTACGACTTTAGTTTGTTCCATTGCATGTGAATACGTTTCTTGTATCGCACGGTATTATTATTTAATTCGTAAATATATGTTGCGAGTTTAATTAGCTTCGAATTTTTATCTTACTACGTTCTTTATTTCCACAGCGATGTCCTCATTTGTTCATCTTCTTGGAAGAGACAGTACTTCCATCGGCCCGTACCTCTCGCTCCCCCTCTGCGTGCCTACATACACACGTCAAAACAGACAGCAACGCCAATCGTTCGGTAATCGTTCCTTGCGCGAGCTAAAGGACTGTCGATATTATGTTGAGCGTAAAGTAGAAGTTCATATAAAAATTTATGATTGTTAAAATCTGTGATTGTTTGAAAAATTTTCGACAATGTTCAACATGGTTTGATTTCCATAAAATTCTAATGGTTTGCTCTTCCAAAATCAAGACACTTTCAATTTACGTACCATTTCTCCAAACAATTAAGACATATCGGATTATCGATTGAAAGAAAGAAAAGTAGGCACATCTTAAATAATTTTGATAAATGCAAGTCTTTAGTTAATTTTGTGCATATAATGTATATTGTTAAACTGGAGTCTATAAAATTCCTAGAAATTTTGTAGTTTTGACTGTTGTTCTTATTAAATTATTTAAACAAAAAGTTATTTTGACCGATTCAGAAGGAACAGTAAATATTTTGGGTTCGGTAGTATCTATGCATCATTCTGAGTAAAAATGTTCAAATAGACATGTCCAATTTTCAGTGGGTGTGGAGATAGAGCTGTCTGAATGTTACGCATAACTAGCCTTACAAGCGGCAAGAAGTAAAGAAAAGTGATGTAATCATTACATTTATTGCTTGTTTACATGCTATAAATAAATTAAGAGAAATAGGCCGATCAGACCACCAAATACACGATTAAGATGTTAGTAACCAATCAGTTTCTGGAATGAGTTCCATTGTCTCCTAAGTGGTAAAGAAAGGATCTGTAGTTGCTGTATTACGATGTTAATGAGACAGGCTGGTGAAATTTAGATTAAGGCGAGACATTGTATTCGATTTCATAGTGCTCTTGACCTGTCGCCCTTGAAGTCAAACCCAGCTGGAGGATAATACAGCATCAAATGCTTGGGTGTACTACGAGCATTAACATAACCTGCTGCCAGAAAGTTACTCCTAATATTTTATTCACGTCATCCGCATACATAAAGCAGCTGATGTATCCCGTTCAATTCCAAATCTCTCTCATTTCCTGGAACTTCCTCATGGCATATTCTAGAGCAAAATAAAGGAGTGAAGGTGAAAGTGCATCTCTCTTCTTTAGCCCGCAGCGAATTGGAAAACGTCAGACAGAAACTGGCCTATACGGACTCTACTGTATGTTTCACTGAGAAATTTTAATTAATGGAACTTATTTCTTCGAAATACCAAATTCAATAAGGATATTATATAAAACGCCTCCCTTAAGCGAGTCATACACCTTTTTTAAATCAATGAATAAATGATGTACTGTGCCCTTATACTCCCATTTCTTTTCCAATATGTCACATAATGTAATGCAATGTGATATATGATAAATCTGATATACCTATATAGGCCTACATACATACATACATACATACAACAGAATAACAGACCTACATACGCCTAGAGAGTGACAGAAACGAGACATAATGTGTTATATTGTAAACATACAGGTAGCAAGGCATTTAGTATTACCTTTATTGTAATGGGACATGCCGTTCAACTAATATAAAAAAATGCATACATACATACATACATACATACATACATACATACATACATACATACATACATACATACAACAGAATAACAGACCTACATACGCCTAGAGAGTGACAGAAACGAGACATAATATGTTATATTATAAACATACAGGTAGCAAGGCATGTAGTATTACCTTTATTGTAATGGGACATGCCGTTCAACTAATATAAAAAAATGCATACATACATACATACAACAGAATAACAGACCTACATACGCCTAGAGAGTGACAGAAACGAGACATAATGTGTTATATTGTAAACATACAGGTAGCAAGGCATGTAGTATTACCTTTATTGTAATGGGACATTCCGTTCAACTAATATAAAAAAATACATACATACATACATACATACATACATACATACATACATACATACATACATACATACATACATACATACATACATACATACAACAGAATAACAGACCTACATACGCCTAGAGAGTGACAGAAACGAGACATAATGTGTTATATTATAAACATACAGGTAGCAAGGCATGTAGTATTACCTTTATTGTAATGGGACATTCCATTCAACTAATATAAAAAAATGCATACATACATACATACATACATACATACATACACACATAGTGTTCTGCCCAAGGACAGGTATTTCATTGAAAACCCAGCATTTTGCAGTTTTTCTTATTTTCTGCCTTCTTCTTAGTCTCCACATATGATCCATATATCTTTATGCCTGACATCTGTTTTTTTTTCTGCCCCGAACTCTTCTCCCGTTCACCATTTCTTCCAGTGCATCCTTCAGTAGGCAGTTTCTTCTCAGTCAGTGACCTAACCAATTCCTTTTTTTCTTTCTGATCAGTTTCAGTATCATTCATTCTTCACATACTCTTTCCAACATAGTTTCGTTTCTTATTCTGTCTGTCCATTTCACACGCTCCAATCTTCCCCATATCGAAATTTTAAATGCTTCTAGTCGCTTCTCTTCACTTCATCGTAATGTCCATGTTTCTTCCCCATACAATGTCACCTCCACACAAAGCAGATATGATATGATATAATATGATATATGATATGATATGATATGATATGATATGATATGATATGATATGATATGATATGATATGATACGATATATGATATGATATATGATAATATACTGTATATTATAAAAATGTCATGTTTTATTTAACGACGCTCGCAACTGCAGAGGTTATATCAGCGTCGCCGGATGTGCCGGAATTTTGTCCCGCAGGAGTTTTTACATGCCAGTAAATCTACTGACATGAGCCTGTAGCATTTAAGCACACTTAAATGCCATCGACCTGGCCCGGGATCGAACCCGCAACCTTGAGCATAGAAGGCCAGCGCTATACCAACTCGCCAACCAGGTCGACTGTATATTATATGATATATGATATGATACAGACTATAATATGATATGATATATGATATGATATGATATGATATATGATGATATGATATATGAGATACGAAACGACATGCGATACGATATATATGTTCAAAAAACGTAGATTTTGTTCCTATTTTTAATTCGTACTGAAAGCGTTTTCAATATTGCTCAGTGTTTATTGTTATTTGTCATTCGAAGACCTTGCCGTTCAGTGCAACCGGAAAATTTTTATTCTCTTAGTTTCCGGTTACGTTAATCATACTGTAAAAAAGCTTACGTGTATACAATGCCAGCAACTGTATGATTATGAAATATTTGGACCCGCGGAAGGTTTCCTAGTAGGCCTAACCTTGGGAAATAGTTGCATAATCTCATCTATCATCAAATAGCA